>NC_035449.2:188519327-188819327 GCF_002127325.2 Helianthus annuus | reverse complement strand
TTATGCAGTAAAACGCCTAAGTTACATGAGGCGCGCGCTTCAGGCCAAAAAGCCCACAAAAAAAAAGATCAAAAAATGCGCCTTTTGGTCGCTTCCTGTAATTACACAAGGCGAGAAGCAAAAAAGCCCCAGGCCCTGCGCCTTGATGCGCCTTGCGCGCGCTTTTTAAAACCAACCACATTATACATGCTATTTTGTTCAGCTCATTTTTTCTAAGTAGTTTGAATACTCCAGTATTTAGATGTTATCTCTTACTTTTCAAGTGACTTTAAAAAAAAGAAGCAAACAGCCCTAAATGTTCGTACGGAACTTGTGTTGAATTAGTAAAAAATGGATTCCAGACAGAGAATATGGCTCTGAAGCATAGTGAGGTTAAATTAAAAAAAAAATCAAATATAATATGCTTCAACATTTGATGATATACAAGCATGGGGTAGGGATAGTGTACATTAATTCAGAAGTGTGAGAAGTGTATTATAACACTATATATACACCGTATAACACTATGTAACACCATATAACACCATATAACACTATGTAACACTATATGACACTATATAACAATATATAACACTATATATCTATCATAGACATGCTATCAGACAAACTATAGTGTTATATTTGTTACATAGTGTTATATGGTGTTACATATTGTTATACGGTGTTTATATGGTGTTACATAGTATTATAATACATTTCTCACACTTCTGGATTAATGTACAGGATCCTCTACCTACAAGCATGTTTATTTATTGATTGTTGACCTCTTTTAAAAAGAAGCAAATCTGTGGTGGAGCTTTATGAGGGGATTAGAGGATGTATCATGTATGGATGTGCCTTTTTAAAGTGATTATATTGACCAAAGAATCTGAACATATGATAATCACTTTATTAAAGCTAGAGAAAGGCAGGTGATTTAACATTTATTTTAATAATCAAATTTCTGACAAAAAGCTTCTTGTGTTCCAAATCTGATTATTTAAACCTATTTAATCATAGGATTATAACTTCACCCAAACACTCAAAACCAATTATTGCACTTAAACCTCTTATAAGCCTGCAGATCAAATTCAACTTTATGCCTAAAGTTTATCATGGTCACCTTAATTATTATTATCCAAAATAGGTTCACTAAAACATGCAGGGGCGGAACCAAAGGGGGGTCAAGAGGGTCCGTTGACCCTCCGGTCACCGGAACTTTTGGAATTTTTATTGAGTTAAATGCCATTTTAGTCCCTGTGGTTTGGGTCATTTTGCCAGTTTAGTCCAAAGGTTTTATTTTTAACCTGTGGGTCCAAAAAGGTTTCACAGTTGCCATTTTAGTCCACTGGGTTAACTTCATCCGTTTTTTCTGTTAACGAGAAGGCCAATTCGGTCATTTTATATGGCTGAATTGCCCTTTTAGTTAACAGAATTACATACAAAATGACCAAATTGGCCTTCTCGTTAACAGAAAAAATGGATGAAGTTAACCCAGTGGACTAAAATGGCAACTGTAAAACCTTTTTGGACCCACAAGTTAAAAATGAAACCTTTGGACTAAACTGGCAAAATGGCCCAAATCACAGGGACTAAAATGACATTTAACTCTTTTATTTATAAATTTTGAGTTTTTGAAGAACAAATTATCTTAGAGATGGACCCCTAATTTGAACCAGTATAGAATATAAGCTTATGACCCTCTAATTAAATCGTTCTGGTTCCGCCACTGAAAACATGTAATAAAGTAATGTATATGTAGGGGAAGGTTCATTGGGGAACACTAAAAAAGTGGGGAACATCGGGGAACCGGCTCAAACGAACTCCGATTGGAGTCATTCCAGCGGCGTTGGAACCGGCTCGTCGAACCCTAACTAGGACCTCTTAACCCTAAACCCTAAACCCTAAATCCTAACTCTTAAACTCTAAACCCTAAAGCTAAAAAATAAGGCTAAAACCTAAGCTAAACCGTAAAATCTAGACTATAAACCCTAAAAGCTAAGCCCTAAAGGCTAAACCTAAAGCTAAACCCTAAAGGCTAAACCCTAAACCCTAAAGCTAAACCCTAAAGCTAAACCCTAAGGCTAAACCCTAAAGCTAAACCCTAAAAGCCAAACCCTAAAAGCCAAACCCTAATATATTTAGGGTTTAGGGGTTATTATTTTGGGTTTAGGGTTAAGAGATCCTAGTTAGGGTTCGACGAGACGGTTCCAACGCCGCTGGAATGAGTCCAATCGGAGTTCGTTTGAGTCAGTTCCCCACTGTTCCCCACTTTTTTAGTGTTCCCCAATGAACCTTACACTGTATATGTAAATGCTAAAAAGGGACACACATGATGGTAGTTCACTTACAGAAATCTTGTGAACATACTCCCTTGAAAATCTCTCAACATAGCCATTATACTGATCAACAAACAAAAACTTTCTAATCCCATATTTCCTAAGATTATGTGAAAGGCAAAGCAGAGCAGAAGCAGCCAAAGAAGCATGTGAAGACACAACAACAAGCTCAAAGCCTTCAACTTGATACAGGTCACATTTCAAACAGTTGGTGGGCATTAGAACCACCACCCCAACAGGAACCACAATTCCGATCAGAACAAACGTAACCCATGTAATCCCAATTCGCAAAACTGAAGATTGGTTGAATCCCAATAATAACATGTAAAAATCCAATCTTTCGAGACACCCGTTTAGATCACTGCTCAGTGTTTCGTCTTGGTCGTGTAAGAATTGGATTTGGGGGTGGTTTTCTGATGACATTAGTGGAAAAAACTTGTGGGTTTTGTGTAAAAATGGGATCTTGATTGAAGCATGAGAAAGTTGAAGGATTGAAGATGGTGAAGACAAGAAGAAACTGCATTATTATTGTTGTTGTTACTATTCAGGGGTGGTTTAATAATAATAATGTGGTGGAGTCTATTTGGGAAAGTTGCACTTGTCTTCATCTTCAAGATTGAAATTTCTTATGGGTTATGACCACACTATAAGGGGTAACATATAAATCATGATTGATTGATTTTTTTTTTTTTTATTGTGAACGTGATTGATTGAAACGTATTTATAAGTAATAACTCATAACATATGTTGTTCCTTTAATAGAACTAGTAATAAGGTCACGCACGTTGCGGCGCGGGTACATCACAAACATCAAACAGATTAGCGCAAACGTTATGTAATGTGTCAACCATATAAAAACGTGTGTTTTGATGTATCTGATATAAATCAATGTAACTTATATAAGCATTTAACTTAAATAACAAATTCCAAACCGGGTTGGTTCATATAGTGGGGTTCCACCTAATTACTACACAACCCTTACATTTTCATTAAGACTTAGCGGCATCATATGCATAGTGACTCGTATGTAAATCATAAACCAACTAAAAACATACATAAAAATAAGCACGAAAACATATTATATTTGACCATGTTCATTAACATGAATTTATATTGACATGTACATACAAAAATGAACATGTGAGAAAATAAAGTGTTTGCATCAAAACGTATAACAACCTAAAACATACATAAAAATAGGCATGAAAACATATTATATTAGACCCGACTCATTTTTAGGAAAACTTTAGGTCGAAACGTAAATGTGTACTGTTTACGTTCATCGACGATACATGAATACGTACCGAAATATCCATAAAAATAAGCACATGAGGAAACGATTTTTTTTTAAGTTAAAGAATGAAAATAAGGTGCTCGCGCGTTGTGGCGTGACATTTAAGGGGCACATTATCGTTCGTTAAGCGCGTTGGCACAGTGACATTAACGTGCTTAAGCACACGAAAGAAACGTATAAAGATACGGTACGATTAAACGAAATGTATTAAGTTGTGACGAACCAACTACCCGTTTCGAATTTATAGCAACATGTAAACGTGATATAAACTAAAAACACAAAGGGAAAAAAAGAAAAAAAATTAAAAACCAAGGAAGTAAAAGTGAAAAGTTAGAAATTTAGATGATAGATTTATTATTGTGTAAGTTTTTGGTGGAAAACAAATTGGTTAAAAAATGAGAGAGCCAAAATAAAAAATTATGAAAGACAAAATTATAATTTTGAGGTGGTTTGTCGGTGGCCTTTGCCACCGACTTTCTAGTTTAAGTATATAGGGTAATATATTTCTTCAATGTTTTAAAACCGGTAAATAGTGGCCGGTTATACCGGTTTTACCATTTTCGAATTTAAATCCGGTCCGAAACACCCCAGTAAGTAGGAGAAACGACATCGACTTTTTACTGCCGCTAAAATCCAGTATACCAGTTTGAACCGTTATACCGGTACCGGCTTAGGTCTGTTTTTGGGTTAGGATTTTACTTTTTATCAGCCCATCTTCATGTTTACTTTCAACTTTCATCTACGACCTTTAATATTTTAATCTCCATCGATCAAAATTCAAAACTTACTACATCAATCCATCAATCATGACTTGTTCTAGACTTCCATCACTCCATCATTCGTTTCAAATTTACATCTACATCCAATTTTAGATTATTTTTTGAGTTGATGTTGTAATTTATGGAATTATACAGTTAACTAGTTAACCCGGTTGAACCGCCCGATAAAACCCGGTTCAACCCGTTAAACCATTTTTGTGCCTAATCCGGTATGATTAAAAAACCGAATTTTAAAACATTGTATTTCTTAGTGTTGTATATCATATATAGGTCCGACATAAGTTGATACACGTTTCTTGGATTTTTTTTTTTCAAAATTCTAACAATTTTTTTAAAAAAAAAATCTGAATGCTTGTATGATTTACACTCCCCTTGTTATCAACACAACTATTTTTAAAAGTATTAGTTGTGAAAAAAGTTGAGATTTAAACGAATTGGATTTAGAATTCGTGTAAGAAAAACAAAATAATAATAATCCCATTCTTCTTTAAAGCCCTAGCTTTAACAATGATAAAACTACCTCATCATAAAAAAAGTCAAAATTGAAAAAGGCCGTGTGTCATGGTCAAATTACCACATTAAAAAATTACAACTATGATGTTGGGACATAGTTTAGTATAACTACCAAAACAACCCTATAGAAGAAATTTACATGTCAGTATTGAGTCTCCAATAGATTAAAAAATTCTCTATTACAAAATGCATGTTTCTGTACTCTGCATTTTGGGGGTTAAATTTGACAGTTGCCATAAATGAGGGTACCAAAAGTTTCTATTTATTTGCTTTACGGGCAAGAAACCGGTCCCGAGCTGCTTGTATTCTACTGCTGGAGTCATCAGTGAGTCCCTCTTTCTTGGGAATATTCTGGTCCTCTTGTGTGTTCTCCACGGGCTGGTTGGATCCACCACTGCTTCCAAGATAGTAATGAAATCAATAAATATAGATATGCAGGCAAAATCGATATATAACGGTCTAATTATTTATATCAATTTTGAGACGGAGAAAGTATGTATATGTGTGTGTGTGTATATATATATATAGGGTAAGGATAATGTAAAAAGGGCCTAAAGTGTGAGAAGTGTGAGAAGTGTATTATAACACTATATATAATACTATATAACACCATATAAACACCGTATAACAATATGTAACACCATAACAAATATAACACTATAGTTTGTCTGATAGCATGTCTATGATAGATGTATAGTGTTATATTTGTTATATAATGTTATATAGTGTTACATAGTGTTATATGGTATTATATGATGTTACATATTGTTATACCGTGTTTATATGGTGTTATATAGTATTATACTATGTAGCACGGGGACGGCTTGGAACCATGAGTACCCGTCCCGGGGACGGTATGGGGACGGAAACGCGACGGAAACGCCATGGGGACGTCCCCCAAACGTTTCCGGGAATTTGGGGACGACATCGAAACGCTTCCAGGAAAGCGGGGACGACAGTTCGACGTTTCAGGGACGGCCGTTCGACGTTTCAGGGACGGCAGGCAACAGTGGAACTCCGGCCATCGTCTGACGGGTACTCATGGCTCCATGCTGGTTAACAGTTGCTGTTCCGGCAGGTGTGTTCATTGCTGGTTAACGAACGGCTGCTGTGTAGGGTAGGATGGAAGAAGAAAGAGATAAACTAGGTTATTTATTTTATTAACTGGGCTTTTACTTGCAGGCTTGCAGCCCAATATAAAATCTACCAAGTATTGACCCATTTAGTAAAATGGTTAATAGATAATAGTTGCTTCTAAAACTACGTGAACTTTAATATTTGATAAATTAATTTATAAAACTAATCAATTATTAATATTATTATTATGTTAACTCGTGCCTTTAATTTCATTATTACTTTTTTTAGTTACAACATTATTAATAAATGTGGTTTTGTATTTTTTTTACATATATTTAGGTTTCTGCTTGTTTGTTATGTATTTTTTATAATAAAGTTTCATAACTTAAAACAAATATCAGTAAAAATGTATAAGAAACCGTTAGCTGGTAAATGTGACTAAAATCGAAAACAAGGTTCGGTAGGAGTATATCAAGTAGTGCTTTTGGAATTTGAAAATGATTTTATTATTGATAATTAATTACCTATGGTTGATGTAGTGTTTTTGGAGTTTACACTTTACATCAATATATATCTATTTTAGACTTTGTTTAATATATTTTTTATTTTTTTTTTATATTTTTTTGCCGTACCCGTATCTTGGATTTTTGAGTTTTGTCGTTCCCCGTACCCGTATCGTCCCCGTACCCCAGTCCCGTACCCGTTCCCGTGCTACATAGGTATTATATATAGTGTTATAATACACTTTGAGCACTTTTTACAGAATCCTCTACCTATATATGTATATGTTGTCCCAAAACTACTCTCCACATTACTATTTTGATTTGTACCAAACTTAATGTACGCTTGCAAAAGAGAAACGTATAAATTACTAATACAAAGTTACACACGTGTGTAGCTCTAAAGAAGCGATTTTCTGGAATATTTATGTACCTGAGTTTGTTGACATTTAGTTTCTCAAGCTTCTGCAATATTGGGGTAACCCATTGCATCTCTACTTCACAAACATTACGCATAAATGCGCGTGAAGTAGAAATAAGTTCATGGTATACGACATAATTTGGAAGCATTCCTTCCTCATCTTCCCGCAATACAGAAGAAGGATGCACCTAAAGAGAAAAAAAAATGAAGTTGGTTACTATAATCAGGAAAAACAATAAAATTCATTTCCACTGGTGCAGTTTATTTGCAGATATATTATTATAATTTAGACTGAATTTCAAGGATTGCCCTTTATCTTTATACCAATTTTCAGGCGATGTCCTTTATGTTCAAAATTGACGAGTTTTGTCCTTTATGTTTTCATATCATACACGTTTTGTCCTTTAGGCCTAACCTAGTTAGTTTTTTCAGTTAAATTTGGTCATATGCTTTACACATGAGGGCATTTTTGTCAATTCAAAGGTAAGTTCAATGGCAGATTTACAGCTCAAAGCTTCTGCAACCTTTGAATTGACAAAAATGCCTTCATGTGCAAAGCACATGACCAAATTTAACTGAAAAAACTAACTGGGTTAGGCCTAAAGGACAAAACGTGTATGATATGAAAACATAAAGGACAAAACTCGTCAATTTTAAACATAAAGGACAGCGCCTGAAAATGGGTATAATGATAAAGGACAATCCTTGAAATTCACTCTATAATTTATTACCTGAACAAGCTGAGACTTGAAGCCAAGAGTTTTATAACCGTTATGACGAATGGACCTTTCCGCCAGCTGGCTTGCATAGCCAACACACAGAGACTTCCTCAAATTCTTATAATCATGTTCTCTATCTCTCCGTCTTTCCTTTCTTCTTACATCCAAGCTCCCTGATATTAAAAAAAAAAAAAAAAAAAAAAAAAAAAAAACGCTTAACTTCATACACATCCTTCTATAATTTTATAAACTGAAAACTTGAGTACAAGTAAACATATTCTCTGTAACCTTCAAGTCGGTTATGGCTAACCTTTTGCAATCTTCTGCATTATCTGAGACAGCTGTTTACGGACATCTTTGGCGAACAGCATCCCCCGTACCTGAATATAACAATTTCAACAAAGCGTATCGTAAGTTCAAACTTTCGAGAAAGATTAGCATGACACCGACACGTCAGAACAACACATTAGTTCCGTTTATTGATTTTTGGAAAAGTTAAAACGGGCTCTGATTATCCTCAATGGTGATTCTGAGAAGTTCAGAAAAAGTGTGTATATACCTAACATGAGAATATACACATATATGGTACGTTAATTTTCTACCTGTAAGTTGTTATCTTTGCACCAGTCAATACTATAGTCAGTTTGGTCCCAGAGCTCGTAAATTTGAAGTAACTGAATGTGATCACCCCATCCTGAACCATCCGGAAGCTCTGAAGGAGGATGCTTCCTCTTCTTCTCAGTGCTTTTACTGCTTTTACTGCAAATCAATATATAATAGATTATCAATTTACAAAAATATTTGTATTTATGACATCCATAATAATGCATCTAAGTAACATGCTTGAAAATATACCTTCGTCCAGGAAGCAATGTACCTTCAACCGATAACATAGCAGCTACAGTCAAAGCTTGGGTCAAACAATCGTACTCATTTGCCTCGATCAAAGTCCTTGCTAGTGAAGGTTCCAAAGGAAGCTCTATCACAAAAAAAAAAAAAACATTAAACACGTCAGTATAGGTCTAAATGATGTTATTAGTTATAAAATGCAATACCTGACATAGTTTTTCCTATTCTCGTGATGGTGCCATTTTCATCTATAGCATCAATCAGAAACAATTGTTTAAGAGCATCTTGTAAAGACTCAACTGCAACAAAAGTCATTAGGGTCATCCTATTAGTTAGTGGAAAAACTTGACATTTTAAGTGTGTAAGTGGGCCCATTAAAAGCTCGAGCTCGGCCCACTAAATTCATTACAGAGTAACACAAAGAAAAGAACTTACGTGAAGGTGAATCAAGAAAATCAAATTTAAGAATATCAATATCGGGAAGGTCAAGTGATTTCAAATAAAGAACACTTCCAGCTAGAGAAGACCGTTGTATTTCAGGCACCGTAGCATCTAGCAAATTGTCATGATAAACAGCCAATGGGTATAAACGATAACACTTCCCAGGTCTCGTTCTCCCAGCTCGTCCCGCTCGTTGGTTGGCTTGCACCCTACAATTAATAACTCATGATCGCTTATAACTTCAAAAAGATCATAAGAAGTAAACTCAAACAGATGGCGTTAATTATTACCTGCTAATCTGAACAACATCAAGGGAATACATTCCAGTTGATGGATTATACTGTCGTTGCTTCACGTAACCAGAGTCAATGACATACCTATGAATTATGAAGCAACATTCTAGAATCAAAACCTTGTTGTTAATTGACACGATAACGAACCCTCTTGCGAGTGTGAAGTTACTTACACAACACCATCAACAGTCAAAGAGGTTTCAGCAATGTTTGTAGCCACAATAAAACGCCGACAATTTGGAGGTGGAGGACTAAATACTCGCACCTGCAGAATCATATAGAACTTAGGCATCATTAGTTATAACGCGAATGGTTGTATAATAATATAGTCATATAAGAACCACAAGTGAAAAAAAGGAAAATAACAGCTTGCCTGCATTTCAGGTGGCAAAGAGCCGTGGAGCGGAAGGACTAATGCATCCATACAAGATCCTACCTCGAGGCTTTGAATTTTTTCTTCCAATTTAGATACCAATTTCTCTATGTCATCCTAAACAAAAGATCATCACTCTTTAATAGAAATAACAGAAGTACATTGTGAAGAATATAAGTTATTAGTTATTACAACAAAAATTGGGGGTGTGCAAAAACCGAACCATTAACCGAAACCGAACCAAAAACCGACAAAACCGAACCGAAATTAACCGAAACTGAATTAACCGAAAGTCGGTTAACGGATATTTTTTTTACCATCGGTTAACCGAAATTAACCGAACCGAATCATTTATTTTTTTATATATTTCTAGCTTTTATACCTCTATTTCATGTATTTCATGTTTTATACTTTATTTATGCCTTCATTTCATGTATTAATACCTCTATTTCATTTATTTATGCCTTCATTTCATTTATTTATACCTTCATTTCATTTACTTATACCTCCATTTTATGTATTTAAACATCTATTCATGCATTTATACCTCCATTTCATTTATTTATACATTCATTTCATGTATTTATACATCTATTTCATGTATTTATACCTCCATTACATGTATTTCTAAGCAAAAAAATTAGCCCTTGTTTGAATTGGTTACTAACCGAAAATTAACCAAACCGAACCGAACCAAAAACCGACAAATTAACCGAATTAACCGAACCGATTAACCAATGACTTCGGTTACGGTTACGGATAATGCTAATAACCGAACCGTGCACACCCCTAACAAAAATAGATACTGTGTGACTTGATATATGAATTACCTGTCCAGTCATAAATATCAAAATGTCCCCTTCAGGTTCATTAACGTGTATGTCTGTAACAAAGTTTATTTAAAAAGCTTATGAGTAAGAATCCAAGAAGTAGCAAACTACCAAATTATCATAAAATAATCAGGATTGCTTATTTAAACAGCTTATGAGTATATGCTTAGAACTAATGTCACTCGAAGGGTAAAACTGTAAATAAACAGGCTCAAACTGCTTACTTAAAGTAGCTTATTTACATTCCACCCTAAATAAGCAGATGTGATTCACGCATTTCTTCATCAGACGCTTAAAGGTACTGTCTGCTTTTAAAAATGCCACTGTCTAAATAAGCAATGTCAAAACATCCCTAACATATTATCTACTGAATATGAACTGTAGACGTGAAAACAAATGAATGAAACAACGCCAGTGGTCAAGGCATGAATGAAAAAGTTATATATATAGTTATGCTTACCGATAGCTTTTCTCAAAGAAGACTCGATATAACTTTTGGGTTGCTCTGAACTATATGATATTTCTACGGGGTACAACTTCCCAGGAACATTCAAAATTGGGCAGTCAGAGAAAAATTTGGACACCTTTTCACCATCAAGTGTAGCCGAAGTGATCAACACTTTCAAATTGGAGGCACGCAGTCTAATCAACCGCTTCATCAACCCCATCAATATATCCCTACAAACAAATACAATCATGGATTAGATCCGTATATAAGTCCTTGAACTTTATTTTTGCCTGATGAAGCCCCTAAACTTACAAAAACTCAATGAAAAAGGTCATGATATAAACTTTAGAAACTTGATCATACAAAAAAAGACCTTAGTTTTTTTTTAAGTTTAGGGACTTCATCATAGAAAAAAGGGGCCTTATTTTTTATAAGTTTATAGACTTAATCATGCTAAAAAGGACATATTTGTAAATCAGATGACTTCTTCTTTGACTCCTTAAATGTTAACAAATTTTATAGTGTTAACTGTTAAGGTCCAAGAACTTAGGGTGTTAGGAGTGGTTAAACACTTGAGATTGGCAAACTAAAAAATCAACCAATGAGAGTGTGCCATGTCAAAGTGGTAAACTATGCTCAAAAGTGTTGGCAATGGTTTAGACACTTGGTGAAGTGGTAAACTATTTAAAAAAAAAGGAAAAAGGTGTGATTGGTTGAGATTGGAATGGACCCCACCCCACAATACCCCCTCTCTCTCTCAATCATCCTCCCCGCGTTGGCATGCACCCACCGATTCCCTTGATTTTCGGCATCGGCAAAGGTTGGCGGCGGTGTTTGCCGCGCCGCAACCCCCTTTGCCAACTCCACTCCTAACACCCTTATGTTTGAACTCGGCGAAAGTGCATAGGTTAATTTTCTGCATTGGCAGAGGATAGTGGAGGCCCGGGGGTGCCCCGGACCTCACCGATTTTTTCGCCCGTAGTATTATTTTTACCGAAAATTTCCGAAAAAAATTGTTTTTTAGTGTAAAATATTGGATTTTTTTTAAAGTTTGGCCCTTGCATTTTTAGAGTCCGGCCCCTACCGAGTTTCCATTCAAGCTCCACCACTGATTTTCTGCATTTACCGTCTAAACAATACGATAAAACTTCCACCAAGATAATAACCTAGCATGGCATGACATCATAAAGCTTATATAACTCATTCTAGGTTACTGAATACCACACGAGATCTTACGTGTTTAGACTCCTTTCATGAGCTTCATCCAGTATAATCACCGAATATTGTTTAAGCTCCGGGTCGGAAAGACTTTCGCGAAGAAGTACTCCATCAGTAAGATACCTGTGTAGCAATTTTATATTAGAAATCATTATAACTTGAAAGAAGTGTTAAAAAAGTGGCATAGTGAAAGAAAGAAAGAATTAGGTTACTACTTAATACAAGTTCTCTCTGAAGTCCTGTCCTCAAATCTAATGGCATAACCAACTTCATCACCTAACCGGACATCAAGCTCCTGTGCAACCCTCCTATACATTCAATAACAATAATAATATTAATATTAATAAATAAATGAGTGATATTCAACCAGGAAACAAATGCGATTATGATACCTGGAAACGGATACGGCGGCGACACGGCGGGGCTGGGTGACGGCGATGGCTCCGGATTTAGTGTAGCCGCTTCTGTGTAAGATTTGAGAGAGTTGAGTGCTTTTTCCTGAACCGGTCTCTCCGATAATGACGACCACGGGGTTTTGATTGACGGTTTCCAGTATCTTGTCTTCGAATTGAAGAATTGGGAGGTTTGCCATTCGAATTCGAAGAGCGAAAGCTAGGGTTTTGAATTCTAAAACCTCACAGATTTGGTAACAAAAGAAAGAAATAAACAAAACACGGAAGCCTTCTAATTGAATTGAAACTAATAATCTCATTCCCCGCGCTTGGATCCGGATTTAGGTTGGTGCGACTTATGTTTGTTACTTTCCTAATTATTTCCCCGCCGGCGTTGTATGGCACCAAACCGAATATTTCCCTCTCATAATATGTCGTCTGTATTTCGGTTACTTGTACATACTACTCATAACATATTCTCAAAAAAAAAGTACATCGACTCAATCAATTAAAACAAAACACTACCATACTTCTAAAAAAAACTAAAACGATGGAAAAACTATAATTTTAAACTTAGGGTAAAATTGTAATTTTTCAGGACAAATGAGCGTGTGACAGCCAGCCGCCTGGCAAGAATAAAAATTACACTGAGTCAACCAATTAAAACATAAACACTACCATAATTTTGTCAAAAAAAGGTAAAACGATGACATTACTGAATTTTTACACTGGGCAAAATCGTAATTTGATAAGGAAAAAAAGGGAAAATGATGGTAAAACTGTAAACTTGAACAGAGGGTAAAATCGTAATTTGGCTGGGAGGGGAAAAATAAAACAAATGACAAAACTGTAAAATATAAAGGGGACAAAATTGTAATTTGACGGACCAATGGAGAAGTGTCAAGCAGCTACCTGGCACTATTCCCCTCCATGGAAAATGTAGTGTATTAAAATAAAATTAAAATTGGTAGGGTTTTATGCAAAGACTTATGTTTAAGAGGATGTTGATACGTATTTTAAATCAATTCTAATTATTGCAATACATATTTGCATCAGTACTGACGTTGTTCAACTTGTATCAGTTCGGTTACTATTAAAACAATAACAGTATAGCAGAGGGAAGGGCCAGCAGCAGGTAGCTTCTTGATTGGAATATACAAATAAAGAACATCGTTAACCTTAACGCAAGAGGTGGCCTTCCGCGTTTGGACTCTGACGTGAGAATCAGTAAAGGGTTCTCTAGGAGTTAAGCATAAGTGAGAGGATGTTTTAGAGAGAGAGAGAGAGAGATGTGATACCTTTGGAGTTGTGAGGAGGCCCTTTTATATAGGCAGAGGTGTCCGCCCTGGGGAAGCCTCCTCGACAGCTCATCGTCCCATTGTGGTAGGTCTTATTCTCTAAAATGTTGCTTGCGTGAATAGCCTTGCCTCTTTAGTGAGAGTTCTGCTTTGTGAGTCTCGATGCTGCTTTATGTACTTTTGGACGAAGTCCCATCACTTTGACTTCGCAGCCTCGAGACTTGGTATGTGTTTGAGCTCCCAGCTGCTAGTCATTGGTGTGATTGCTTCTAGCTTGTTGTTTCTAGCTTTGCTGAGTGGGAGCTTCCGGACACCCATGTTATCAGCCCCTCCATCATAAGTATCTATGTTGTAGATGTAGATACTTATGACTCGATAAGGCGTGTTTCTGGGGAATCAGCTAATTTCGAGTATGTGCCTTAACCTTCTGTTTGTTAAAACAGTGGTGTGGTTCATGTGAGGGAGTTTTAAGTCCCTTTTTCGTAGTTTATATTCGTGGCGTATTTGCTATCAACTCGATTGGTTTATGAGAAGCTTAGGGGCATGCAAAGTCGGTTAACCGTGGATTCGGTTAACCGAGGGTTCGGTTAATTGAAAAGTATTAACCTTAACCATAACCGATGGTCGGTTAACCATTGATTATGGATCGGTTTCGGTTAATTATCTTATGTGTATAAAACTTGTAAAATATAAACTCATGAATGCAAAACTTGCAAAATTATATATATATATATATATATATATACACCACATGGATATTGGTAATGGGCCCTATGTACATAATAAAACGAACCCTAAGGGACCCTCAATTGAACTAGAAGGTTAAACAAATCTTGGGCTGTGAACTTATAAATAATATTACATTAAGTGAGTTTGGTATGTGTATATATGTGTGTGTGTGTGTTTGGGTAATCGATCGGTTTGGTTATTTTCGGTTTTAGATATATGACTAACCGAAAGTCCGGTTATTAAAAAAACGAACCATCAGTTATTGCTTCGGTTCGGTTTTTTCAGTTCAGTTATTCGGTTTCGGATAATTCAGTTTTATGCTCGCCCCTAGAGAAACGGTTAGTTAATATGCGGGGAAGCTATAAACTATGAGCTCAAAATATTGCTATATGGCTAGGAGCTTGTTGGTAGAATCTACTAGCTATGTGTGGAACAGGTGTAAAAAAGTTACATTTTTCTCTTTGCGCCGTTTCTTCTTCCCTTGCTCCTTTCCACTTGACCCACTTGCACATGCAAGTTATCTGGGCGGCATGGACTTTATTAGTGGGACGTCGCAGCAGGGAAGGATATCATTACCCTAGCCTTCCAGCTGGCAGCGGTTAATCCCCACCTTTCATTTGTCCTAAAAATGTGAGGATTCCAAAATTTGAATCAATGATCCATCTATTTAACCGTGTAACCGCCTTCATTTCTTCATTTTTCCCAATTTCACCAAAAACCTTTGGTTATTTCGGTGATCCTTCATTTTTCCGGCGATATACTTGTAATTCTTATAAATCGGTAAGTGTGTTTTATCCTTTAGTTTGTAATGGCTTCGAGTTATAATAATGATATTGGTGTCACACCCCGACCTGCAACGGATATGGTACGGGGCATGATGGATTGCCCATAGCTTTTGACAGTATTTAAAGTTTAAGTAATTAATTCGACCATATTAAATGTCACACATAACCATATAATTTCAAATAAAATACAATACAATATCCAAAGAAAATACGAAACAAAAGTCTTGATTAATTTATTCTAAGGCACAATCCTATGTGTCTTCTCATTGTGCAATCAACCTTGTGTACCTGTATCACGTGTAAAATAAATTTGGGTCAACAATAGTTGGTGAATAGATCTTTGATTTTAATTGAGATAAGACAATTCATTTAATTAATTTTATTAAAAAATAATTAACATGCAATTTTAAGTGTATCTGTGACATCTATCAATAATTCAACACAACCACATCACATAATGAAACGACACATAAGTAATGAAACAATAATGTGATTCAAGCCCCGAAAGGCGAAAAGCGAAACTATGAAACAATGATGCGATTCAAGCCCCGAAAGGCGAAAACAAAACTATGAAACAATGTGGCGATACCGAGTTTGACCCACGGCTGTGGGGAACTGGTGAGCCAGGTGGATCCACATGAAACCAATGACACAAAGCGATAAACAAGTAAGTGCATGTATATCAAACAAGTAACGAAACATATGATACAATTCATGAGCACATAAAGACATTTTGATTTGCATGTTGAAATAAATAAGAAACATTACGAAATTTTAACACACGATACAACCCAAAAAGTTAAAGTGACAAAAATGGGGGAAAAGTAAAATTTACTCAATGATTGCGTTCCATTAATCCTTAGTGAAAAACCGCACGAGAATAAGGGGTAAATCCAAATGACAAGTGTGATTTAAAACCTAGATAAACGAATGCAACAAGGAAATAGTAAATGTTATGTTTGGCATAGCTAAATGAACGAACACGATATGTTGGACTCGTTGGGCCTAACAAGCCTCTACAAGGCTACGCCAAGCCTAAAGGCGAGCCTAAATAAGGCGAGCCTAAATAAGGCTACCTAAACTAAACTAATTAAACTAAGAAAGCAATAAATAAATGAATAACAAAAAGAAAAGGAAAATTTCCTCAAATAAAACTTTACAAATGAGAAGAGATTGAAGGCAACACCAGAGCGGAAATAATAAAAACTAATACGCACAACACCCAAAGGGGTATTGCACATGTGGAACAACTAAATTTGGTTATTCCATTTGTTTATACTAAACTAGGTGTTGCAAGCTATAAAGAACCAAGCAAGGGTATTTATAGGTGTGAAAGGGAGCACAAAATGGTATTTGGGGCGATGTGGGACGAATTTAAAATGGGTTTTCACGTCTGGCAAATCAGCAACAAACACCAACTTGTTTTCGCGATTCCCGCTTCGTTATAACTCCGTTTCACGCACGGTTTTTGCCTATCTTCATTATTTTCAGAGTACTATCATATGGAAGAAAGTAATCCAACATTCATGGTGTCAAGAATTGGGCTTAAACCTTGGATCTTGATACGGGTCAAGGGTTACGTTCTCAAATTTGTGTTTGTGATTCCCGTTACACTTGGGTTCAGTTTTATGCATCATTTGAACCTACTTGCTCCTTAGTATACCAAGTATATATTGGGGCTTGGAATGAACCAGAATGATAGCTCAAGGACGGAGAAAAGTTGGTAAGAAAGTCACCCGAAAGTCATCTTATGACAAAACTAACAATGCAACATGTAGAGCTTTTTACTTGCTATCATTTACATATAAACCTTCCAAAACACAATATCCTATCTTAAGGCATGTACTAAACATGCCCCAATAATACTTTCAAGGGAAACTCGGTTTTGCATCAAATATGAACATCAACTTGGGGGGGGGGGGGGGAATGGTTCCTAAGACGAAGACGGGCCCGAGATCGAGACTGTGCCAGAGACACAAGCCGAGCATGAACCTAAGGCCTCTTAACGTGGAAGACGATTGCATAAAAAGGAGGCTACCGCTCCTTGGGCGAAAAAGACCTACCAACCTTGTTCAAAAGACGAGGAGTTTAAGCTCGCAAGGGCTTAGCTCGACATCTCGGAGGATCCCAAAGTTGATAAGTGTTATTTTTTGTTTAAATTGTAATTATTATTTTAAAAAATAAAGTGTAACAATATATTTTCTAATTTTTTAGCCAACTATCAAAAATTACCCATTTTTGGGGAAAAATCCAGGCAAACTTTTTTGATCTCACGGGTAAAGGGGAATATTGGGACAAAGATTCAATATCAAGTAAGTGGACCAATATAAATGGCAAATGCCATGAGTTTCAAGAGGTTTTACAACGTATTAAGGACAATTGGTGTAGCGGTGAAAGCGACACGGATATATTAACAAAAGCGTTGAAGGAGTACAGCTCAACGTGAGGGACATTTACATACATGAAGTGTTGGGAGTTTCTACGTGCAAGTCTTAAGTGGGCCAAGGTACCAACCATAATATCTAGTAGTAGGCGCAAGGCAAAACGGTCCAAAACCTCCTCTTCGGTTGATCCGGAAACGCACACTTTCGATGCTCGAAACGTGATTTAAACAATCCTAATAATGTGGATGATGAGGAGGAGGAAATGGATTTGCCCTGACCGGCCGGTAAAAGAAGTGGTGGAAATGGGAGAAGGGCATAGTCGTTTTAGGTGGGTGCCTAAATGAAACAAGATTTCGAGGAGATGAACAAATGACTTCAAGATATAAGATATACGAGACCTTGGACATAGGCGTTTGAAAACATTGCAAGAAAGAAACGCCGAAAATAAAATGTTCGTCGCGATCCAAGAAGCGAGACATTGGGTATTTATCTAAACCCATCGAGCACCTCCAAGGAGATGCCTTGCGCCTAGTACAAATTCATAGCCAACAAATCTGTGATAAATATGGACTTTAGAGCTTTATTTTTTAAGCATTCGTATGTTTTTAGTAGTTTTGAATGTTGTCTTTATTTTAAAGTATTACTAGGGAGAAAGCCCGTGCGATGCACGGCATGCATAATAGCTATTGTTTGTTCGTGGTAAGACGTCTGACACGGCCGGTGCATAACATATAAGACAATACGCCTACAAAGGGGTGTGCTTAAACTTTATTAAACCATGGACCATAAGTTGTTTCCTTGGCAAAACTTGCCGGCCAAAAAGAAGTGAAAAAAGATGTCTTCCAAGAAAAAAAACATGAAACAGAAAAATGAAAAACGCATAAACTCTCGCACGCCTTCCTATCTTATTGGATAACACATAGACCAAACTTTAGCTAACGCATGCCACCGTCATCCCCAATCCCATCACCAGCCAACTGACTGCAGTGAAATAACAAAAAGAAAACTATTAAAAATGGTATACTATGTTTACGTATATATGCATCGAAAAGTAGTACGGGTTTTCATTACTAACGCTAAGTGCAGACGGTATACCTTTCATGTGGGTCACTGTCAACTGTTTCTTCTGAAACCGAATCTGCATAAGCAGGCCTGGGAAGGAAAAGCACGAAACATTTATGTAGACGGTTATCCAAAAATAAATATGCACAATTACATTGTTTATGGAAATCAATCAATTATAGTTGAAAGTTTTTTTGTTGCCTTTCCATTTATAACGACACCAAGTTTATTTTTTTCAAAAGCCAACTTCTCCCCTTATATGTCTTTACAAATTCGAAGTGATGCGTTACCAAGTTTTTTTATTCCTATTTTTTTTAATGTAGAACAATGCACTTTTATATTTACGAACTCAAGTTTCCGACTGTTGTAGCCTCCTAATTTTAAAATAGAGTAAACATATACCAAGTATGTAAATAACATTTCAGATCGAGTAGAAAGGTAAATAGCACATCTTTAATTAAAATGTTTTATTAAACAGGGCACGAATAAAGTGTAAGCCGATATATACCTTACGATCGCTTCAACGCGCTTAACTGGTGTCGGTATGGGTAGCACCCCCTTGTCTTTAGCGGGGATCGATGGAGGTGTGGAAGAACTAAAGGGCTTACAACCATCCCCATCTAGCAGGACATTCTTGCAGTTGAAGGATTCAAAATGGCCATGATCATAATACGTACACGAATCAAGCTGGAGGGTCTGAGTGCTGCCCATAAGAGAGTGCAAACAATTCGGAAGTGTTGAAATGCTTCCATCAGCGTTCCTTACCATCACCGGAGTGAACTTATCCTGTATGTCAGTGGAATAAAGACTGTAGACAGGCCAGACTCTGCTGTGAGTATACTATGAGCAGTGGTCTTTGTCAAGCGTTGGGCGGTGTCTTCAAAGCAGACAACGACAGCTTCGGCTGTTGAGTCAAACACCTCGAGTTCTAGCCTGAAACTGTGCAAGGTTTGTAATTTATTTTCAGTTATAAGACTGCATGAGAATGGCTACAAATTAATACAACTAAACATTTTTAGAAACAAACCTTGCTCTCGGGAAGACAACGGGGTTTTCGCACCCATCACACCACATATCGTTATCTTCACGCCCCACACCTTTCATGCAATTCCCACCGCCACATGTCAGCCTGAACCACTCTTGGCTATTGCGTATGCGTTTGACTTCAACATGACAGGTGAATTCAGCACTCTGCATATATTACCAGCATAACTATAAACTTTAACCATTTGATTCAAAAATGATAACCAATATTGTGCTTATCCAAAATGACATATCCTAAGTGTATATTACGTTCTAATGCAAACCTGATTTGACCTTAACCAAAATGACCAACGTTTACATATGCTTGGTTCGCCACGAACTACGTACGCTCTTTATCCACCCAATATTAAACATTTTATGTTTTCAATAAATATTTATAAACGTGAATTGGGTATTAAAAAAACATTACTTTTTTTTTGGGTATTAAAAATGTGAATTCGGTATTAAAAAATATTTATAAATATTTATAAATATCTACAAATGTGAATCCCGTAATAAAAAATAGATTTCGGTATTAAAAAAAACTTTAAATTTTCTTTTCAACTGCTTTAATATAGTCCTCCTATGCCATGGCCACACGTGTAGACAGAGCGGTTATAGGTTGTTGGAGAGAAGGCGGGTATGGGCTGCAATATGGGCAAAGATTTATAAAGCCATTTAGATGGTCTTTTGGAATGGACAACAATAATTAACACAAAATTAAATGATGATTGTTATGGGAAAATGATAAGTCACTTACTTTTATTAGACTGAAACCGAGAAGTTAGGGGTTTGCATACAAAGGGCATAACAATTATAGCCATATTAATATAATAAAGTAGAATTAAAAACATCATTAAAGCTGTATTTATGAAGGTAAATATGTAGTTAGGGTTTGGAATCAATGTTCTTTAGTTGATGTATGGTTAGAATATAATTTAATGTCATGTTATATTAGAAACCATACATACTGTAAGGAACATGTATAACAATATATCACTAAGTAACATTAACTATTGAGTATTTTTAAAATATGGTTAAGAACACATAGTAAATTAGGTGACATATACAATTATTATGATTGTTTCTTATGTTATAATTATTAACAGTATTATTATTGTTATTATTTTTATTAGATGACATGGATAAGTCAAAAGGCATAATGTAAACCTATGTGCTATTTGAGTAAATGTTTATCAATGATTCATATGATAGTAAGATGGTGTAACCTAAGCGAAGCCCCACTATCATGATACTTAAGATGCTTAGATGGTTATGAATAATTCACAAGACGATATATATGATAATATAACATTTATGTAGACGCATTCTCTCATGTTATTCCTTTTTACTTAAAAATTTTGCAATTATTAAACATTATGATGCATTTTTTAAATAAAAAATATTAGAGTATTATAAAGGTTATGTTCGTACAAAAATCAGGGGGGTTGCTTCTTGTCATACAATAACAAAAAAATGATTTTGACCATTTTGCCTTTACTACTTTCTCATGTTGTAAGACCCAAACGTGCAAAAAACTAATAGAACTGGGACACAAAGCAACTCCACTTTTGGTAAACTCCAACTTGGCCCATTTGTAAGTTATTTATTTGGATATACTCAATTTGAGATAAAATATAAATTAAAATCAACCTATGACATAAAATTGAAAAATGCAAGTTCAATAGTACACCTAGTGTTATATTTCGAGAAAAAGCACTGTGGATTAAAAATTGAGCTACTCGTGATACTTTATTGGTGATTGCTTTTATTTAGATAAAGAAGATGTATGTAATATGTTTATAACACCTATCAAACATTACCACTGAGTTATTTATACCCATTTTTATATAATTTATAATTTAAAGATGCTATTGGTATCACACTATCAGTAAACACATAATCTTATATAAGCAATGGTTTTTATTTTGTGGGTTCGGTAAGTTTGGGTCAAACCCAGTAACATATTTAGCTAAACATAATGTGTTCGTGTGACCCGTTTGTCCCATTTATTTTATTTGTTTTTTTTATAATTGGCGACCTCGATCACGCCCTTTGTGGCGGGTTAAGCCTCTTTCCAAATGGGTAATATTGCACAAAGGGACAATCCACGACATTGTGGCAGACACTAATAACCTTCAAGTAAAGCCAAAACTAAATGTTCATATTGAATGGATGTCATAGAATTTGAATACGAAGCATTGACAAATGCTAATACATGTCCAAATGAATCCTTTACAAATGCTAATATTGAGATATTACATATTTTTGTAAATGAACTACAAAATGTAAATATAAACCATAATTTGGTTTTACATAGTTGGTGCTTGTACTAACCACTACTTCAAATAAAATATTCTAGTGGGGTACGCGTGTGTTGCGGTGGAGACCACAACACTTAGATTAGCAATATAAAAAAAAAAACCTTTAAACCATCAACCTGACAAAATTGGCACCAAAAATTATAAAAAACCTAAAAGTCCCAACTTAAATTGTTTAAACCACAAGTTTTAAAAATGATTATGTTCTGATGGTTTTTAAGAAACCAATTCAGTAACAAAAAATGACAGTCCATTGATTTTTGAATCTTAATCACCCCTTCAATTCCTAACTCTAGTTTCGATTTAAAAAAAATGTAAGAAGTGATTTAATAATAATAGGATGTACCATACATTGTTCAATTTAGGATCTTCGGTTATCTTGCTTGACCTTTTAATAATAATAACAATTCTCTAAAAAAATTGATTTAGGAGTTTTTATGCATCAACTGCACTTTAGGAGATCTTCGACAACATTTGACTTGTTTTTTAAGCCAACTTTTGATTTTAAAAATGATTATGTTCTGATGGTTTTTAAGAAACCAATTCAGTAACAAAAAATGACAGTCCATTGATTTTTGAATCTTAATCACCCCTTCAGTTCCTAACTCTAGTTTCGATTTAAAAAAATGTAAGAAGTGATTTAATAATAATAGGATGTACCATACATTGTTCAATTTAGGATCTTCGGTTATCTTGCTTGACCTTTTAATAATAATAACAATTCTCTAAAAAAATTGATTTAGGAGTTTTTATGCATCAACTGCACTTTAGGAGATCTTCGACAACATTTGACTTGTTTTTTAAGCCAACTTTTGATATGTTTGACACGACCCCTTCGTAAGTAAGTGGTTAAAATCTGCAAGGAAAATAGATTCTACTTCTTGAGTGTGTTTTCTATTGATATTAATCTATTAAATTTGACCAAATTACATAGAAAAGAACACCATTTGGACTACAATAATATCAGAAAGTGAAGTTGATGCTTCAAACATTAAACCACCTTTATGGTCATTTCTTTGATGAAGATGACAAAATAGGGGGTTAAGGTGGGTTGGGTCAAGTGCACGCATGTTCGAGTTTGAAAGGATAATATGCAATATGGGTCACAATGGGTCAGGTTGACCCGCATTCATATCGGATATAACTACATAAGCAATACCTCAAGTTGACCCACATTTATATCTAGTGTAAATATATCATGTCACTGATTTCCGCCTGAATATTGCTCCCGAAATTTAATCTTTTAAGAGCAATAGGAGCCTGCTTTGTAAGAGCATTCACTGTGATCAGTGTCTGAAATCTTGAAATCCGTAGCATTTTTCTTGCCTGTCAATTGTTCATGTACAAACAACACTATCTTTAAGAATTGTTATTTTAAATGGTACCTAAATTTGGTGGGTCACATCTTCCTTTCAAGTTAAGAGAGACTCGAAAAATAAACACATACCTTATATGCTCGAAACACAGTTTGGATTCGAGTGGCGGAATAATATTGATTATTAGAGGTAAGAAACTTTGATTTATTCATAGCTGGATATGTTTACCTTAGCATCTTTTAAATCAATGGAATCCTGCAATAAGGATCATTAGCCTTTAAATTTCCTAAAAAAGGAG
Source organism: Helianthus annuus (assembly GCF_002127325.2). Taxonomy (NCBI): domain Eukaryota; kingdom Viridiplantae; phylum Streptophyta; class Magnoliopsida; order Asterales; family Asteraceae; genus Helianthus; species Helianthus annuus. The sequence continues at coordinate 188,795,646 of NC_035449.2, read as the reverse complement.
CTATGCTTTGACTTTTGAGGTGAATACGACCATTTTCGAGCATTAGCATCCAATTTTGTAACCTAAAACTTAAGGTAACAAACGAACATTAACACACAAGTTCAAATAAAATTACTCTAGAAATTCGTTAAACTACATGCCATAACAAAGTAAAGAAAATAAACAATAATAAATGAAATGAATCCCTGAATTAGCTCTATCGAAAAGTGCAAATCCTTTGCGTAAAGTTCTGCAGGCAGAGTCTTCTGTTCACAACCGGATGAAGATCTTCCGTCAACGGGTTCGGTTCTCCCCCGATTGAAAACTTATCTCTTCCACATGCTCCTTGGCCGAAGCCATTGCAGACCAACAGGCACACAATGCACAATATAATTTGAATATTAATCACTCCACAATGATGCAACAATAAGCTAATGGATCAATGGCCTTATATATAACAATGGTAAGAGAGCAGAAGAGTAAAAAATTTACGCTGATGGACTCCTTGTCTTCGTTAATTATGAGTCTTCATAACAATGCATAAATTTATTTAGAATAACAATTAACTTAGACTCTTCACATGGGAGAGTATTATATTTGTTATTTACTATACATGTATTTGTACAAATGATTTCAAACTTTCGGTGACTTTTTGATTGTTATATAATTGTTAATTTAAGATGAGTCATAACATTCATTTAATTATAGTCCCTAGAGATCCATTTCAATTAATTATAATCGGTTAGAATTAAGATATTAATTTAATATTCATGTTGGAAGACAAATGTACCCCTAAAACATAATTAATAAACACATCGTGTGTTGTATACTAAGTCTTTCTAGTTGTACCTCTTAACTTTTAAGAAGTCCTTGTAGAAAAATGACAAATTTAACCCTCAAACACAATTAATATATGCATTGTGTGTTGTATACTAAGCATTGCTACTTATACCTCTTAACTTTTAAGAAGCCCTTGAGGAAATGCTTTGAAAGACACAAATGTATTTAAGAGGCTCATAATGAAGGTTGTAAAAAAGTTGATATAACTAAATTTTTAAGTATATATAGATTTCAAGTTAAGAGAGACTCGAAAAATAAACACATATCTTATATGCTCAAAACACAGTTTGGATTCGAGTGGTGGAATAATATTGATTATTAGAGGTAAGAAACTTTGATTTATTCATAGCTGGATATGTTTACCTTAGCATCTTTTAAATCAATGGAATCCTGCAATAAGGATCATTAGCCTTTAAATTTCCTAAAAAAGGAGCTATGCTTTGACTTTTGAGGTGAATAAGACCATTTTCGAGCATTAGCATCCAATTTTGTAACCTAAAACTTAAGGTAACAAACGAACATTAACACACAAGTTCAAATAAAATTACTCTAGAAATTCGTTAAACTACATGCCATAACAAAGTAAAGAAAATAAACAATAATAAATGAAATGAATCCCTGAATTAGCTCTATCGAAAAGTGCAAATCCTTTGCGTAAAGTTCTGCAGGCAGAGTCTTCTGTTCACAACCGGATGAAGATCTTCCGTCAACGGGTTCGGTTCTCCCCCGATTGAAAACTTATCTCTTCCACATGCTCCTTGGCCGAAGCCATTGCAGACCAACAGGCACACAATGCACAATATAATTTGAATATTAATCACTCCACAATGATGCAACAATAAGCTAATGGATCAATGACCTTATATATAACAATGGTAAGAGAGCAGAAGAGTAAAAAATTTACGCTGATGGACTCCTTGTCTTCGTTAATTATGAGTCTTCATAACAATGCATAAATTTATTTAGAATAACAATTAACTTAGACTCTTCACATGGGAGAGTATTATATTTGTCATTTACTATACATGTATTTGTACAAATGATTTCAAACTTTCGGTGACTTTTTGATTGTTATATAATTGTTAATTTAAGATGAGTCATAACATTCATTTAATTATAGTCCATAGAGATCCATTTCAATTAATTATAATCGGTTAGAATTAAGATATTAATTTAATATTCATGTTGGAAGACAAATGTACCCCTAAAACATAATTAATAAACACATCGTGTGTTGTATACTAAGTCTTTCTAGTTGTACCTCTTAACTTTTAAGAAGTCCTTGTAGAAAAATGACAAATTTAACCCTCAAACATAATTAATATATGCATTGTGTGTTGTATACTAAGCATTGCTACTTATACCTCTTAACTTTTAAGAAGCCCTTGAGGAAATGCTTTGAAAGACATAAATGTATTTAAGAGGCTCATAATGAAGGTTGTAAAAAAGTTAATATAACTAAATTTAAGTATATATAGATATAGATAACTAATGTTAATGAAAATTTTTATTTAATGAGATTATTCATTTTAATTTAAAAAAAAGAAAGAAATTAAAAATAAATAATTGGGTAATGATAATTAAATGATGGGTTATGTGGCATTATAGCAGTACATATTTTTTTTTAACTTTAATACTTACAATGGCTCTTGCTGATTGAGATGTTACATGTCAAATAAGAGCATTCACATCTATTTCATCATATCTTTATCCTAAATTACAATAAAAATACTATAATTTCTCTCTCCTTTTCAATTAAATAATATTTTTTATACCTTTGTCATTACCTTTTCTCTCTCATCCACTCACAACCACTTTCAAAATATATTAAAAAATTACAGGGGGTGAACAGTGTCCCCCTAAATATAAAGATGAACAGTAATATTTTCTCTCTCCTCCACTCACAACCACTTTTTATACTCTTTACTTATAAAAACTCCACACATAGAATTTGATGGAATGGATGTGAATGCTCTAAGACCATCCGTAGTGGGACGTTTTTTTTTAAAAAAAATTGAAAAAAAAAAACGCCCCAAAACGCCCCCCACCCCATTACATACGGCGTTGTTGGGCGTTTTATTTGGAAAATTTCGTTGTAGGCGTTTTATTTAAAACGCTGATTTTGTTTGTTGAATGCTTTGACCCACCAATCACTATCCACCTGCCCTGACAACTTTGACAACTTTTTGCATGTGGCCAATGGGATTTAAATACGCATTTGATTCTTGCAGAGTTATCAACTGTTTGCTTTATTTTTTTTTTTGTTTAATGATTGGAATGAGGGTTATTGGCATAATGCCCCACTACGCCACTTTTGCTATAATGCCCAAATGTGACTAGGATGCCACGTGTCGGATAATGCCCCATGATGGGGGCATTATAACAACTTACCACTACACATGGTCTAATACCCTCAAAGAATAAGATTTGATCCAAAGGACATACAATACCTGTCAACGGCAAACAAGCACTCATTTTCTTGTTTTTGTTTTAAATTTGTTAATCGCTCGTGTACATGTTCTTCAATCTATTTTCTTGTTTTTGTTTTAAGTTTGTTGATCGCGTTCATGTCCTTCAATCTGTATGTATTCAGCGTTTTGGGTGTACACCTAAAAGTTTATTAATTTAAAAGATTTAAAGGAATGGGTCAAAATCTGAGGAGCCAAAACCAGAAAAGCTAAACCTTTTTGAAAGCCATATGTTACGTTTGACACAAAATGCCTTTGATTAACACTACGATTTAAAACGAGTAGAATAACTAAAAATATGAAATATGCACTCTAAACTTTCATAATAATTATATATTAATACGGCTACACAAAAAGAGGGTAGCCTTCCCCTTTAACATAAACATGAGGATTTGCCTAATGAAAACATTGATAAAAGCATTTTCAAAAAACAAACACGAGTTACGGTAGCTAATTAATCTATATTAATTAATACTCTGAAGGAGCAGTTTTGTCTCTCTTCGGTATTTTAGTTACCTTTCAAAGTGATGCATTTTAAACTTCAGTTTCCACCGCACAATACATATCAATGGCAAATGTCTCACTTTTCGTCTTTGGAAGTCCCTTCCTACCACCGCGACTGCCACCACACTGACACAGTTTCAACAACTCGTCCACCACCACGTCTATCTCCTCCTCCCCTTTCTCTCTCAAACCAACACTCATTTTCTTGGCTTTTTCTCTAACACATGCCCCTAACTCACTCACCACCACACGTTGCACAACCGCGGCCACCTTCTCACGCATGAGACGTCCATTTCCGTCTCTAACCACCTCCACACCGACCCCAACCTCAACCGCCAAACGAGCATTGACAGGTTGGTCAAGTTGCATTGGCATTGCAATTATTGGAACACCAAACTTCATTGCTTCCATAACAGAATTCCAACCACAATGACTCACAAAACCACCTATGTTTTTGTGCCCTAATATTTTTGTTTGTGGAGCCCACCCTTCAACCAATAAACCCCTATCTTTTACCCTTTCAAGAAACCCTAATGGCAAATGTTGTGAAAGTTGAACTTTTGTTTCACATTTTGGAAACCTTAGAACCCAAATGAAATTCACATTGCTCATTTCCAACCCGTATGCTATTTCTTCCAAATCCGCGCTAGAAAGAAAATACTCGCTCCCAAAAGAAACAAAGACAGTGGATCCAGTGTCTTTTGTGTCAAGCCACTGTATCACACTGTCTTGTTTCGAGTCTGCATGACATGGGTCCACAACAAGAGGACCCACTGGTACAATCTTTTTACCGGTTAACGTAGAAAGATAATCAGCATACTTACTTTCAATCTCTTTAAAAGACTTAACAAGAACAATGCTTGATGAATTCCCAACACATTCCATAACACGATCTTTATCCTTCCGGTTATTCGCCGAGCTCTCAAGAATCTCATGCACGTGCTTGTATTCGTAGGTACGAAAGTAGATGGTCCTAAATGGAAAAGCAATGCCTTTAGAGTAGTTCAAGTAAAGGTGAAACATAGTGGCAGCCATGGTGGCACTTGTGGTGACGAAAACCACCGAAGGGATTCCAAGGGCAGCAGCCGAAACAGGAGCCCACGATTGAATCATGTCGTAAATGAGCAAATCGGGACTTAGGGTTTTCAAGATTCTTGAAAAGCGAGGGCTTGACATGTCGAAAGCTTGCTTGAGGGTAGGCATAAGATGGAGAGGGAGGCCATTGGTGGTGTGAAGGTGTGGTGGGAGATCCGGTAACGTGGGAAGGTGGAGTTCGATGAGACGAATCGAGGGGGAATCACACTCGTTCTTCAAGGTTTTCTTGACAGATTTAAGGTTAGCAGGGGTCGAACAAAGGTAGATGTTGAAGAGGTTTGTGTTGCTTAGTTTTTTGGCTAGTTCTAGAAAAGGAGAAATGTGGCCATGGCCTAACCATGGGAACATCAAAACAGTTCGTTTTCTTCCGTAGTTGTTCATCATCATCTTCGAACTCGAAAACAGTTTAGAATTCTGGTTGTTTTTTGAGGTTGTCTGTGGAGAAGAAGCTGTTTGAGGGGTGGTGTTATATAGGGGAAGATGCTAGCTTATTTTAATTACGTATAGGATTCACTTTCGATATTCAGTTATTTGGTAATAAAATATTAACTTCTAAATTCATAATTTCGATAACAATTACGTATTCTAAATTAAAAACCGTTTCGTTATTATGGTTTGGATTATAACCGCCATAACCATTTCATCTAACTATGGAAAGTATCAACCGTTTCTAGTTATTCATGGGATTTGATTTAGTGATTTTAGTAGTGAGATATATATGTATATATTTAGTGTTACCAAATGATTTTGCATTATAATTACATCTAAATAATGCCCATTTTTAGACGTTTTATTGGATCAATTAAGATTCGCCGTTATGGTGGTTATTATCCTAAACGAAGGTAACGGTAAATGTTTTATTTTTTATTTTTCAAGACTTCAGAAATATATTCTTTTTTATTTAATTTGAGAAATATTTATGGAATATAAAGCATATATATTTGACGAATTTTAAAAATTTTAATAGCCATATTATGTATTTAATTAAAATTTCAAAACTTCTTTTATGTATAATTTCAAATTCGGAAAGGATTTTCACTAGTTTGCTGGTTATTTCATTTTTAACTGGAATATATGTTACAAAATTAAAGGAAACTTAATTATTCTACTATGCAATTCAATACACCAAATAAACAAATAATTTACTTTGGGTTTATTTTATTCTAATATATACACACTGAGAGCATTGTATTAAGTAAAACAAAATCGATTTGATTCCAGTTTTGAAGGAATGAAGATTTTTCGATAAAATCTGAATTAAAAACCTAAGTAAAGATAATTTCCCGTTTAGTCATGGTCTAGTTTAGTTTATGTGGATAATGGTATGTTATGCACTGACTAATGAAGCTTATGTTTTCTTAAAATCAAAGTTTTTTATAGAAAAAAAAAAACTTAGTTTAAGCACGAACTTATATAGCAATTGAGTTTGAGCTTCACACGTCAAATTTGAAAAGGCTCGCATAGCAAACTTATTTTTAAGGCTCAAACTATCTACACACTTGGTGTGTAGATAGTCACCCCCAAAAGAGTTTTTTTGTCCTATATGCACACCCTGCAGTGTCGAGCTGTGGTCAAAGCGCGGCGTTTTGGTCCGGTCAACCAGACAAAGACTGACGGGTGTCTGATTGCGTTTTGGTCCGGTCAACCAAATAAAGACTGACGTTTTTGGTCCGGACAACCAGACAAAGACTGACGGCGTTTTGGTCCGGTCAACCAGACAAAGATTGACAGTGTCAGTCTTACTGTCAGTCTTTTGTCTGTTTGACAGGACCAAAATGCGGCCAAAGCTCGGCGTTTTGGTCCGTTCAACAGACCCGTCAGACACCCGTCAGTCTTTGTCTGGTTGACTGGACCAAAACGCCGCGCTTTAGCCACAGCTCGACACTGCATGGTGTGCATATAGGACAAAAAAACACTTTTTGATGTGCATATAGGCATATTGGTGTGCCAATAGTTACACCCATTTTTAAACCTTTACACTCTAAGATTCCTCGTCACTCCTCTAGCCTATCATTGGGGTTAATGTCTAATTATCTATCAAAACTCATGTTTATGCATGCTAATCTTTATTAACTATAATAACACGATTAATCACAAATAATCTAGTGCGTATTGTTATAATGCGAGAGGCTGCAGTACCCGACTAAATTATAAAATTAGAGAAATAAACAACTGAGATCCGTAACATGTATCAGATTAAGCAAACACATCCAAAAGATTCAACCGGATAACACAAATAATCGAACTCAGTAGCATGACAAGTACAACGTTGCTACATTAACTACATGTAGTCTCTTTATTTTTTTTTAAGGCGAATTTCTTACGATCCCCCTGTTGTGTGAATGACTTGAACCAAGACCAAACCTAGGTTTTTAAAATCTTTGTAACACCCCCATTGGTTATGCAATTTCTTTATGGTATTATGTTTCGTGTACAAAAACACAATTATAATATATATTTAATTTGACAATTTACAAACGCTCTAATATTCTCTACATTTACAAATAAGTTCATTAAGTAATCGAATACAATCAAATCATGATAACTTATTAATGGAAGTTTTCGATTAACACGAGTGGATTTGCTTTGACAATGTGTGGATCTTGTCAAGGCGATATAGGACTAAAAGATGTCGAGACAGTAGAGGCTTGATCTTCTCTAAGATGACGATCAAGACGACTACGTGGAAATCTCTTTGGACCTTGAGATCCCCATCCATCCTTTACATAGGATAAATTTTGAAAAGGGGATCTTACATTATTTGTTCCTTGTTGTATCCATGTCGAACCCCTTTTGAACTCCCCATCGTGACTTTGGTCTAGTCGACCACGAGCGCTCGTGGTTGGTCGGGTCAACATTGCTCTCTCGTGCAAAACCACTACTTTACTTTGTAGCAATTTCTTTTCCTACATGGAAAATCATAAATGTTCACATGTAGTTATGTTTCTTTTAGGCTCATTTAATTTGTTTTAGTTCTTATACATGCTCCCACATATACAAAGGTATGTTTTGAAAAAGAGAAGCAAACCAAAGATGTACAATAAATTACATCAAATATATGTACTAATTAATGTTTCATTTTTAATGTTAGTTTTAAGAAAATATACGATAAAGTATACATATTATTGTTAGCAAAGATCGTACCCTTTGGAGTCGTTGCTTCTCTTCTTCCTTTTCGCGTCTCGACGTGTTGTACTCTTCCATCAATGCCAATAAAGGCACCTACGCAACCAAACACGCATAGACACCTTCATAGTACACACATGATTACAATCATTGAATAATTTTTAGTATTAGATAATTTTTTACCTCGTCATATAAAAACACCTTCTTCCTTTCTTCCTCCCAACTCTTGGTCTTCGCAATCAACGAGTCCACCAAAGCTGGCATTTTGTTCACCATGACACGGGCACGCTCAGCTCGTTTTAGGTTCTTGTGAGCGCCTCTACTAACCGAATACCTATTGTCGTCCTAGAAAAAAAACACGTGTTAGTGACTTGATAAGTTATAATGTTAATTAGTAACAAAACAATCCGGCCAATAACTAACCATGTTATACTCTTCTAGCCATCGTTCCTCATCGCGCGCTAATGCCCATTTCTCCACCTTCTCCATAATCGTTTTCCTACTCAACGCTTCATCTCCGGCCTTTGCTATTTGTTCATCCATTCTGTTTAGAAGATCGGCATAATCCATCTCCCCTACCATGCTCAATAGTACGTTAGTATGCTTGATATCAAACTTTGACTATCATATATGTTAGAAATGAGAAATCTAACCACGCTTTATGGAATTAACGATATGGTCCATCTCAGACAATGGAGGAACCTCCATATGTGACCGCCTACAAATGTTTTCGAGCTCGCTCTGCTTCTTTACGAGAAGCTCTTTCATTTTGCTTGCTTTCACTTGATCTAATCTTTCTACTTCATCCTCCGCCTGCTCGATCATCTTAATGGCTAGGCTTCCTGGAGTGGAGATATTTTCCAAAGTCGTAGAACTTGAGATGTGTGAAAATAATTGACGGTCGATGTATGGTGTGTCCAATAGATCCCATAAGTTTTTCAAAGAATTCCCAAGATTGTGAAGCTGTGGAAACATTGAAGAGTTTTATGAAACAAGGATAGTAAACTTTGACCTTTTAGGTCAAAAATCTTATTTCTTAAATCCATATTTAACCATATAAGTAGAAAGATTATATGTCCTAAACTTTGGGACTCATAAAACTTGTTACATAGATACATATACGTGTTGGTGTTTATTAGGTGATATTAATAATCTAGATGACATTTGAGAAATAAGTTCAAATGTTAATTAGACCAAATAAAATTTACCTTTTCAATACGCGAATGTTTTTCTTCTTCTAGGGATTCTACTGTGCTATCTAGTTTAACCAAAACACGGTCACTCATGTTCTTGGAGAGGCCGGATAACTCGTTCAAGCTCGGGTGAACCTTTGTAATGATCATTGATGCATCCATTCCTAATGTAGCCGATAAGTTTTGGATCTTGCTTATGTAGTTTTTCACTCTTTCAAGCCTGTCACTCTTTATGAAATAACTTCTTAATAGTTAGTAAGTAAAAATCTTACGCCGGCCAAAAGAAAAAAAATAGCAAGTAAAAATCATCAGCTTTACACATTTATTGATGAAAATCGTCGCGAAATTAAAAAAAAAACAGGAAGGTGGTTGGGATTCCTTGTTGTTATTGTTTTCATATGAAGTTTTAATATTTATAAGCCAAATAAAACGATTTAAATAAGCATATATAAGTTATATATCTATACGAAACTACTTATGTTAAAAAAGCAATGACCAAATAAACACTTTTAACAAGTAATGAGACAATGGACATATTTACCACACGACATACACGTCCTTAGAAACTATTTTCGTCCGCAAAATGCAACCATCCGTGTAAATAGTTTCGTCGCCACGTTTCAAACGACAAGATCACAGACAAAATTATTGGTAATCGCAAAAGTCGAATTAAGTTGATTTTTTTCACAAATTGTGGCGAAAGATTTTCTCCTAGCTAAGTTAACAAATATTTTCAAATGAACAAGTTGGATCATAGATCCAGTTTGATGTATGTACCTTGTCGGCGTGAAGTCTTTGAAGCTCCATTTGATATTCTTCAAGTCTCTTTAATGAAAGATCGTTTTCATTTACAATAACATGAGGTAATACATCCTCATATTCAGATTGTCCGGCTATTTCTGCGGATATTTTTTGAATTTCTGATTGTATGGTTTCAAACTGTTTCATTCTCTCCGCTTTCTTAATTTGCAACTTCTGTAACGCAGGTGCAATCGCCCCCAGTTGCTCTTTTAGTGTTCCCGCCATTTTCTCCGGCTACGATATATACCATTAGACACGACCGTTTTATGCTTAGTTTTCAATATGTTACATGTCAAACATTACCTCATGCTGGTTGGAAAAAAGGTTTTTTTTTTTTTTTTTTTTTTTTTTTTTTTTTTTTTTTTTTTTTCTTTTGAGTGGGATCTGCTTTATCTCAATTAACGAATCTAAATGTGCTGAAATGAAAAAAAAAATCAATTCTAAGGGCACACGGGGTGGTCTGTTATACCACCCCGATCACGCGTTATTTTATAACGCTACACCGCCGCCGCCGTTAATTTAACGCGTTATTTTTTAAACGCGTGGAATTGTTAACGCGTTATATTTCGAAGTTGTTGTTGTGAAGTCTGACAATCATTTATCCAAATGGAATTTAAAGCACTATTTTATCCAAATGGCCGACAATATTTAAAGCTTCTATTTTCTAATTGGACCAATCTTGTATGTGAGTTGACAATCTTTTATTCAAATGGAATTTAAAATAAAAAATTAAAAAAATTTGGGAGTGATAGAAATCCATCACTAGTGATACCACCCCGCCTACATTTCTATCACTAGTGATAGAAATTTGGTTGATGACATGACATGATATGATTGGACAATGGGAGTGATAGTTTCTATCACTAGTGAACCACCCCGTGTGCCCTAACAAGTTTAGTTTTTTTTTTTTTTTTTTTTATAGTTGGTATGTAATGTGGTTTTCTCTTATAACATGTTAATTTTTTTAATTTTAACAAAATATTTTTTGGCATGCATGGTAATATAAGAAAAAAAAAATATATTCTGATATTTTTTTTTAAATTACATAATGTTAGAGAAAAATTAAATTTGCTATTTAAATACCAATTTTTTTTTTCATTTCAGCCCTCTCTAGATTCGATATATAACACAAAAGACCTTACTTTTGTAAAAGTAAAGAAAAATACATGAGGTGCAAATAAATTAAAAATAACCCAATTTTAGAAAAAAAAAATCAAACAAAAAATAAAAAGAGTTGTTACAATTAGTTAGTTTGACCTAATTAAAATAAAAAAAAATGAAATTGATAGAAGTTACCCTAGTAGGAAGTGAACGTTCATCAAGTGACAAAAGCAAATGAGTAAACTGAGCTTCAGAATCTGCCAACTCTTGATGCAAACGTGCCCGGGACATATTCGCATTGTCGACTTTCCTTCTATAAACTTGAAGACACTCGTGCTCCAGATCAACTAAAACTTTTTCTCGTTCGAATTCATCTTCGCCAACTTCATCCCATATCATCTGTTAGATCTCATAAGTCATGCAATGACATTGTATAAGTCGTGTAAGAACCATGCAACTAAAAAAAGAAACTTGCCTGTAATTCTTGTAGCAAATAGCCACAGGATGTCTCGAGCATTGCTGCGGATCGAGTGGCCTGAAGAGAACCCATTTGAAAATTAATTTGTGGAGGGGAATAATGGAGTTTTGAAGGTTAAATGATGGATGGATGTATGTGAGTGGGGTTTTGCTTAAAGGACAAGGTTGCAAATACTATAGAGTTGGTGAGTATATGAAGCTTCGAGTTCAAGAATTCATATTTTGCAAATACTATAGAGTTGGTGAGTATATTATATACATGTTTTTAAAGATTCTATTAATATATTTATATAGAATCACATTTAGTTGACCTTTTATTTATACAATAAAAAGAGAAGAGAGAATTGCTCTATAAAGTTACATATGTTTTTATCTATTAATCAATAATTTTAGTACATTTGGGTTCAAATCTTAAATCACTTGGTAGCTAAGAAATGTACCTGGAAAGGGTATTAATTGTAGTGTCCCTTTCTGAAGTTGAAGTTAACAAACAAGTCATACCTTGCATAGCCGTTTTAGATGTGGCTATAGGAACAAGTTTTTTTCTCTCTATGAATTAGGATGGACGATGTAATACGTTGTACCTATGTCCAAGGATTAGGAATTTGGATGTCACTTTCTTGACTTTGACCTTCCAACAGTCTTACCATTCTATGAATTTTATATGTATCTTCAATTTCAAATGTTATGTGTTCTATTACAAGTTTGAGTATTTGTTGTACTAGTGGGAATGCCCGCGCGTTGCAGCGGGTGTCCCGTCTAATATTAGAGTCAATTATGGTTTCCTGTGTAATAACTTGTCATGTTTAATGAGTCTCATAATTAAAATATGCCACATCAAGTTAAGCCTGGCTTAAAAATATACCAAATAAACAACTCAAGTTAAATAAAAAAGAAAAGTAACTGTATTCAAATTATCACATAAAAGAGAAAACCTTATGATGAAGTTCATCATATCTTTACCTTATAAATATTGTTGCCATAGACCAAATCACTTTCTTAAAGAAAGTGAGAAGCTAAGAGTATGGTGGGGTGGAATATAACAAGAAAATAAATAGAAAGAGAATTGTTTTATATGGGTCAATGAATTAAATGAGTGGATCAAGTGTTATACCAATTGGATCCGTCAATCCCTGTATGGATCAGATCTAGATCAAGACCCAATCCTAACATGCCTAATCTACATAACATAACTATGACTCATCATGTAGCAATGGTTTGTCTAACTTGACATCAGCTCAAGATCCCACAAACAACCTTTCACAAAAAAACAAAATACAACTCTACCGAGCAGTTGATAGATCTAAAATTTTAAAGGGCGAGTTTGGAGACCCCATTCTTCTCTTCCTCAACCATTCTACGATGATGAAAGACAACTCAAGGGGCTGAGAAGCGTTGAGCCTTGGGGTCACAATGGATGTGGTAAGGCGAGCTTACATCATCAAAAGTCATGGGGTGTGATCCACCAACACATTCTGTCATATTCTGTTATGTAACCTCCAAAGGAATCCATCCTGGATAGCTTCTTTCTTGCTCATGAACATCAAAGAAAGCTCGCACATACGCCTACAAATTTTAGTATTCCAAATTGGTTGGTTAACATACTATATTTAACATACATTTTTTAACAAGCGAGGATATTATTATGAAAAAACCAAGCAACACATACCAAGTTACTAAGGGAGACAACACAAATTGTGACAAGAGAATTGATCAAAATAAGATGTGAACTTTGCGAAGAAACAGTCCCATTCTGTAACATCTTTTAGCATATATGATCACATGAAAGTGAAGTGCAACTGCACGTTGTGGTGGAAGTTTTGTTACAGTAGTATTATCAAAATTAATTGTCATTTAAACTGAATTACTTTTTGATTCAACAGGTCAAAATCTTCAAGAAAAAAGAGTAATAATTACTCTCAGTTTCTTGTAGGGGTGCTAAATGGGTCGTGTTCGTGAGTTGACGGGTTCAACCCGACCCAAACCCAACCTGAACCCGAAAATCGTGTTATACATATGAACCCGAACAAGACCTGAAGTTCTGTGGGTTGACCCAAACATGACCCGTCCAACCAGAGTTTTTTAATTTTTTTCCTGAAATTAAAATTAAAATTTACTTAAAAACACAAATGTATATAACACAATTATATTAAATTATAAAATCATATGCTAATTTCTCTTTTGAAGTTATAATTATGGCATAAAATACACCCCCCATTTAATTTATAACATAAAATAAGTTGTAAAAAAATAATATAATATAAATGTGTTAAACGGGTCAACCCGACAACCTGATCGGGTTGACCCGAATCTGACCCGTTAACCTAAACGGGTTCGCCGGTTCAACCTGAAACTGACCGAAACCTATCTAGACTAAACCTAAAGCCGCGAATTTCGTGTTGTGTTCGTGTCGTATTTTCGGGTCGTGTCCGAAATTCACACCCCTAGTTTCTTGTCTTAAAAACAAATAAACTAAAAACTTACAATTTTAGGGAAAACGTTGTGAAGTCAATGGCTTTTGCCATCGCTGGTGATATCATTCGAAGACACGGTTCAAAATTATAACTGATGGTTACTTAAGCGGCTGCCAGTGGTTGGAGAGCTTTAAGTGGATTCATGATGACACCATCTATAAGCCCATATTCTTTACTTTCTTTGGCACTCATGAAGTAATTGCGGTCCGTGTCTTGGTTAATTCGGTCAATACTTTGACCCGTGTCGTATGCCAGATACCCATTCAAATTCGTCTTGTGATGCCAACATTTCATTAGCCTACAAGAATAATGCCGTCATTAGTTACCACCAAATATAGTAATTTCATTAGACATCTTGTGTTAAGTTTTTAAAATCGGACAAAAGAAGACATACCTGAATATACAAATCAGTTTGTCCACCTTGTGCGCCTCCAAGAGGTTGATGAATCATTATCCTTGAATTTGGAAGACTATATCTTTTTCCTACATTTTGTATAATACGGAGTATTTCACTAACTGAAATCCTAAAGTAAGTAAAGCGAAAGTAAATTAATACCTTTTGTGCGGGCACCAAGCAGGAAAGTACCCATACTGTAAAATAAACGAGTCAAAATATAATTTTTATTGATAAAACAGAAATTTACAAGTATTACGTAACGTTATAATAAATATAAATTGATTACCTTGCAGCAAGTCCGACGCATACAGTGGAAACATCGGGGCGGATATGCTTCATGGTGTCAAAAATGGCCATACCTAAAGAATCGCATAAATAAACAACAAAATTCATATTCAAGAATCACAAAAAAAAAAAAAAACAAAAAAAAAATACGAAGAGAGCAAAATACCAGCAGTGACCGACCCTCCAGGAGAGTTTACATACATCACAATATCCTGTCAATAATATTAAAAACGGTGACAGTAGCATGTAGTGAGCAGTCGTTAGAGGAATAACTAACTTTTGATCAGTTAAGTAATGGATCTGATCAAACCTTGTTAGGATCAACAGCATCAAGATATAAAAGCTGAGCAACGATAATGTTTGCCATATCATCATCAACCGCACCACCACAACGTATGATTCTCTATAAACACAGCCAAACACGCGCATAATTACTATAAATAGATTAAACAAAGTTCACCAGCACAAAGAAGGTACCCACGTATTGAAAGAGTTGACTGATAACACTTTAGAACCGCTCTTGCATCATCGGAGGTGGCCCTTGACCTTGTGCATATGTCGGGAAGTAGGGTGATGATGGAACTTGTACATCCTCCCTGCGTATTAGAAATTATTCAACAATTACAATAAATAAATAGATTGATAATAATAACGAAACAGAAGCACAGAACCCTACCTAATGGACCATATTCCCTGTCTTGAATTCTTGTCTAGTGACGGATAATCACCGGAATATACAGCTTTCACCGAAGAAGTCCTAACGATTTTCTGATTGCTTCTCAATTTACTAACATTCCTGCAAACAATAATGCTCACACAATTAAAATCTCACACTCGTGTCAGATAAATGAATTTCCCAACTGAACCTTTAGGGAAAATTTTACAGGGTTGTAATTCGACCGGCTTTGTTATATGGAACATAATGTTGAGCCATCGAGAAGACGCAGAAAAAAAAACGACGCAAAGGCCATAAGGAAATTATAAACCAAGAATCGATTAGGGGTATCAACTGGTTAAAGTTGATGGATTTGATTCTTACCAGATGCTTTCAAGGCCATGAGAATCTGGGGTTGAAGGGGTAGAGTTGAGTTGCCGACGCGTGTACGATTTCGCGATTTCGGGTCCGGTAATGTTGATGCCGTTTTTAACTGATGAGAGGATGAATTGAATGTGTGCCTGATCTTTCCTTGCCCACTTCTTAACAGGGTAATTGAGAGGATGAATTGAAGAAGGTGAGACCCTTCCTTTGGCCGCCTCCAATTCTATTGATGAAGATTAATTTAGGGTTCTTTAATTCCATGTGAAATCCCAAATTTAACCCTCTAGTGTCTTAAAATTTTGGAGAACTTGCAACTTAAATAGCTTTAAGCATCTTGTACATGTTGCTTTAAAATTGATACGCGTGGCAAAATTACCATCTTGTACATCACTTCTCATTTTTATAATAGTATAGATAGTGTTTCACTCAAACTTGGGGAACTAGAGGTTGTTAATGGTGTGTTATAAGAGTTGTTCTTAATCACTTTGCTAATTTAGGTCTTCTTTTTTTCCCAATAGATTTGTTCTTAATCACTTTGTTAATTTAGATCTTTTTTTCCAATTCTATATCAATTATTGTTGTTAGAGTGAATAAAATCGTTAATCGTACTGTCATTCTTCGTTGTTCATTTCTTTGGTGTTATTTTCAACATTAAACGATACATTTTACATAAGTTTCATCATAATTGAAACAATTTCAAGAATTCATTTTAATTTTACGAACCTCATCTATAAGAAAAAAAATTTATTACTCATTAGCCAAAAGGCCCAAAAATATCGTGAATCGACCGGTTCATTTACACGGTTTGAAGCTTCAAAATGTAAACTGCCAAACCATTAAAACCGAATAAAAAAACTAGGCTGTATATTGACTTTGAACGGTCCCAAGTAAAAAAAAAAAAAAAAAAAAAAAAATTAATTTTTATATAAACGCGTTTTGGTGCAATTTTACAACACAAACCATTAAATTAAGAAAACTGTAGCCAAAACAAAGCAAAAGATCACTGGTTCGTAATGTAGTATCTTTGAACTAGAAAATCGAATCACCGTGCTATCAATAACCGGTCCACATAACACTTGTTGGTCACTCGTTCGAGTCACGTTAAAGCTAGAAAAACTAATAGGAACCGATTCAGTCTTGCTAAATTCCGCCTTGAACGTCACAGAATGCCTCACCCTTGATCCAACACCAAGGCTCCTCATAGTAAAGTTCCACATCATGTAATTTCCCACTTGCAAATAAACCGTAAAATCTCCCACACATGAGTCATTAGCATCGCCCATGATAAAGTCTAGAGTAATTTTTCCGTGTCTTGAGAACCTTCGATTATACAAGATACCCGATGGATTGCCGGACACTAGCATGACTGCTCCTCGTCCTCGTGGGACCGCATAGTGTTTTGAGTCGATATACTTTATCATACCTAAAATGGTCCACTGTTGGACAACCTTGAAAGCCTCTTCGTTGGTATCGTCATCGAGTAGGATACCCTGAGAGGAGTTATCGAGAAAGGCCGGTCCAACTTCGAACCCGCTGTTCATAAACCCGTTATCTGCCAAAAAAATGTATAATCATACTTAGATAGCTAGTTCTTAGATGTGTATCTAGTATATCAATCACAATAATTAGTTGTCATTAGGGCTGTAAACGAACCGAACGAACACGAACGAGGCCTTGTTCGTGTTCGTTCGTTAAGGAAATAAATGTGTTCACGAACGGTTCATGAACACTTACCGAACGAGATTTTATGTTCGTGTTCGTTCATTAAGGAAATGAGCGTGTTCACGAACGATTCACGAACACAAGCGAACACAAATAAATTTGGCGAACGCGATGAAGGATAAAGGTGGATGGCCTAGAGAGTAGCACTAGAATTTGAATCCCTTATTGTGGAACGGAGGTAGATCATATTCGTCGATGTAAATAATGAGAAAAGAAAGGGAAATGGTGCATAAACAATGTGAAAGAGGGTTTCCTAGTTTAATTGTTAGAGTAATGATATAAATAAAAGTTTAATAGTATAAAAAATATAGATAAAATATATGAAAGTATAAAAAACTTTAATTAAAACACAAACATAAACGAACGCAAATGAACGAATGTTCACGAACACCTTACCGAACGTTCACGAACACAATTGAACGAACGAGACCTTTGTTCATGTTCGTTCATTTAACTAATCGAACGAAATTTCTTGTTCATGTTCGTTCGTTTATTAAACGAATGAACATAAACGAACTTCCCGCCGAACGGTTCACGAAATGTTCGCTGAACGTTCGGTTCGTTTACAGCCCTAGTTGTCATGTTCTAGTTTTTTTTTTAATTAGTCAAAAAGTTGACTATTTCCGTATTTGGATAATAATCAGTTTATTTAACTGTGACATATACATAAAGACATAAAAAATTGTCATGTAACTTATTAACACATGACAAAACACAATATATACATAACGACACAAAAAATTGTGTGTCGTGTAACACATGAAAAAAACACAATATATATAATCTTCATAACGACATACCTCCATATAAACGGGGACTCCCGATTCCGTTAACAAGAAGAGTATCAATGATAGGCCAACAGTCGTTGCTACCCGCGACACTTTGAAATTGTATTCCCATAATACCCCTTTGGATCTCGCGACTCATCGAATAAGCATAAGTTTGCCACATTTCACTCCCAAATGATTCTTTATAAATGAATACTTTGGACTCATCGGAACCGGAAACATTTACGGCTGTGAAATTGCTGGCACAATTCATGCTGCTTGGAGCAAGGGTGAATGTGAGGGTATAATAGTAACTTCCATCGGTTTTAAATGTTTGGTTGATCACACCATTTGGACCTAGTTGCAACCCGTGACCGTTTCCAGGTAGGGAAATGTTTCCGCCAGCTGTCACGTACCAGACCGTACCATTAAACGACCAACCGGGAATAACGTTGGTTTTGCTATTGAGGAGAACGAATTGGGAGGTCGAATTCGTCGTTAGGTTTGTCGGTTGAGATTCGAAACCCGAATTCTCAAGTGTAACTGTTTGATTTATAATGTATGTGAGTTTAACAAAGTAATAAATTAAATGTTTTAAATCACTAGAGGATCATATAGGGCTGAGCAGTACATGGTTCAGAACCGTCAGAACCAGGGAACCGAACCGGAACCGCTAGATCCAAACCGTATTTTTGTATATAGGGTCCGGTTCCGGTTCTTAAAATTGGGTAAAAACGGTTCCCGGTTAAAACCACGGTTCCGGTTAAAGAACCGCTAGAACCAGTTGGGATTATAAATATTTAAAACCCTATTTTATTAATGGGCTTTTCAACATCATACGACCATCCTAATTCTTATTCCCTTCTCATATATTCATTCCACGATCTCATCTTTCATCTTCTGATTCTTCTCCATCTATCAACCCTAACCCTAATTGCTATCATACAAGTTCATTTCCATCAACACCCTGCAAATACAAGTACGCTATTCTACATGACCTTTTTTTTTATGATTGCATATATTTTCTTTTTAGATGTTTACTTTCTGATAGTTTTATTTAGAGTTTGTTTTATGGTTTGAAATTTTTTATTATTGCTTTGCTACTTTTATTTTGGTTGGTTTGAACTTTGAATGTTGCAACTCTTAGTTAATGTTTTATATGGTTTGATTCGTTTTTATTAAATTGTTAATTTTCTGATTTAATTATCAACCGGTTCCCGCGAGAACCGTTTACACGAGAACCGTTTAACCGGTTCGGAACCGAACCGGAACCGTTATAATACAGTTCGGTTCCGGTTCTTAAATTTAGCAATTAACGGTTCTGGTTTGGTTCCGGTTTGATTCGGTTCGGTTCGGTTCTGAACCATTGCACAGCCCTAGGATCATATAGTGTAAGAAATACATATACCGTTAAAACTAGACGAACCATCCAAATTGAATAAGTCGGCATGTTAGAGATTCAAATAGTTTGATTTTGACAATTTTTCGATTTAACCAAAAAGTTTTGGAGCTTAGAATTGTTCAACTTTTATGATTTTGTGCTTTTGGAATATCATGTAGCTATAATTATGTATTATAACCCTGAAATATGTATATCATTTCAAAAATTCAAATACAAACAAATGTTATTTAAAAAAATAAGTAACATCAGTTTAGACCGTTAACTGATGAAATGAAACAAGCTGTTGTGGCCAAAATACTCAAACCTAGAGGGTTTGATTTATCGTTTTACTAGTACCATAGTTAATGGTTCGCCACGCGATTTTTGTCAAAACCGATTGAACCAAATTGTAAACACTCCTAGTAATAACATACCTTTAGAATACACTGTCGATACCAAGAAGACAAATTTAACGATGATAATCGTGAGAGCCATTGTCCACCATGAACTACTGAGATTATTTGAGGTTTAGAAAGAGGTATTTATGGAATAAAAAAAGTGATGCCTAAGTCAACTCCCTTTGGCCAATTCATACAGGCGATCAGCTTCTTAATATATTTTTTTTATATAATTGGTCGTCACCAAGTTAGAATAATAAAAAGATAATAGAGTTTTAGTCTTTTAGATTAGTACTTGAATTAAATACGTATTAATAAACTATTAATTCTTTAAAAAAATAACAGAAATTCTATGTTTTGAAGAAATGTACTTTTGTATCAAGTCAAAGCATTGATGAATGGTTTTGGATAAGACCACCCGTAGTGGGGCGTGATTTTAAAAAAAATTGGAAAAAAACGCCCCATAACGCCCCCCCTTCCATTACACTAGGCGTTATAGGGCGTTATATTTGAAAAAAAATGGGTTGAGCGTTTAAATTAAAACGCCATGCACAAACAATACTATCCAATCACTTGAGAGCACTTGCCTGACAACTTTGACCAACCAATACTATCCATCCATATGTTTGTTTTTTTTTTTTTTTTTTTTTTTTTTTTTTTTTATAATGATTGGAAGGGGCATTATGGGGGCATTATACCAACTACACCACTTTTGCTATAATGCCCCCTTGCTGACTAGGACGCCACGTGTCGTATAATGCCCCATGGTGGGGGCATTATAAGCTTCTACCACTACACATGGTCTAAGGTTATAAAAAGAAATGGTTGCTGATTATTATATTCTGTAAACTAAAAAACTATGTATGTAGTTTTTAATTTTTTTTTTCTATAGGTTGCTATTTTTTCTATATCGTTTTTATAAGTTTTATAGAATCACACATAGCTTTTATATTTAAATTTGGGTTATGCAGATTGGGCTGGATGTCCGGACGATCGACAATCGACTACTGATTATTGTGTTTTCTTGGGCCCAACCTAGTTAGCTGGAGTTTCAAAAAAAACAACACATTGTTGCTCGTTCTAGTACAGAGGTTGAGTATCGTGCTCTTGCTTGCTCGTACTGCTGTTGAGATGCGATGGATTACATCTTTATCATATGAGCTACATATTGCATTGTCTTATCCACCTACTCTGTGGTGTGACAATATTGGAGCCACTTATATTGCTGTCAATCTTGTATTTCATTAGCGCACGAAACACCTTGAGATTGATTTGCACTTTATTCATGACATGGTTTTGGCTCAGACTCTTTGTGTTCGCTATGTGCCCAATGATGTTCATTACAGATATTTTGACCAAACGGTGGTTTTTTGTTTGTTTTGACACTCTCCAATCCAAGTTGAACGCCCCGTTTAGCTTGAAGGGCAATATTAGTATGTATATGATTAGTTGAGTCTGTTAGAGTTAGTTAGCACTTAGTAGGGTGAGTTAGTGTTATTTCCTCCTTATATTCTCATGTGTATCATGTGTGTATATAGGAGATGTGTGATTGTGTTACTCTCTTGATTTGATTCTATTGATTTGATGCATTACCAATCTTTAAATAACAACTTATAAATATTATAATCTTCATTTTTTATAAATTGATCACAAAACTTATGTACTTTGAAGTTTTGTCACAAAAGTTTTTCTTTTAGATATTTATTTTTTAACGGTTGATATTCTACTTTGAAATATAGGCACAATTTTTTTGCCCCCTTGAATTCTTGGCGTAAATTTTAATCACTTTTTAACCATTCTTATTATACGTTTCGACGTAAATTTAAACAAAACACAAACCTACAAATTATCTAAACCACCTCACGATTTTGCTTTTGTATTAAGTCATCTAAAATTTAAACTGGTTTTGTAGTCACTCTTATCATACACTTGAAACCTGGTAGCATTTGCTTGATGAGAATTGCAAGCCTATGTTGGCAGATTTTGGTTTTTCCTGGAGGAACACCAATGTCGGCATTGGGCGAACACCTCGACTCATGGGTACCCACAGGTACACGACACCTGAATACCTATTGTCAGGTAGACTCGCTGAGTATGCTGACATCTTTGCTTACGAGGTTATTCTATATGAACTATTGAGCGGAAAGAAAGTCAACCGCCTACCCATGATTCATCTCAAAGTAAGAACACTCCTTATCCTTTCATTTGATTTTATATATATTTTGCCTTGTTATAACTAGTAAGTTACATGTACATATCAGACCCAGTCTTAATGAAGTCGTATGATGTGGAGATGTGGTAGGTGGTTAAGAGTGAGTTGTTAAACGACCCAACATACTACGGGGAGACGATACAGGATACCGTGTTGTGCGGTAGTGTGCTATAGGAAGAACGATCGTCGTCGTCCGAGTATGGAAACGGTCGTCCGGGTGCTCAAAGCAACCATTCCAGTTGAAGAGGTGTTACATGTGAATGTCGGGCCTAGGCCGGGAGAAAGCCCCATGCCCTCTTGTTACGTTTGATTGTCATGAGTTGGTTATTTCAGGATGTCTGTTACATGTTGTAACACCCCGAAAACGGGTTTGGTAATCAAACCACGTTAATACTAAAAGACGGGTAAAGTACCGTTAGTGATAAAATTAATCCGATGAATATTAGGATTTTTAATAAATAAGCCTATTATTAAATTACAAGCTGAAAGAAAGCTTTTGAGAAAATAAGGTTTATAGAAGCCCGAGTTAACGGGACTTAAAATAAACTGAGTTATAGATTCCCCCAACCCACTAATTTAACTAGGAATGTTTAACCTACTTAATAAGTGGGAATATTGTTAGAAATAAGTAGGTTGTGCCCTACTTAATAACTAACCAAATAAGAGGGCCCAAATCTGGATAATTATGAACTTAAATTATAAATAAAGAAGTCAAAACAAAACACACACTCAGAGTGTGTGTTCTGTTCAAACCCATGAGGTTCTCCAGGAGCCAACTCTCAACATAATCATCAAATTGAAAGCTCAAACGAGGTCTAAATTCATAATTGAACATGAATAAATGATCACCCAAGCTAGGGGATCATAAGGTATGTCAATTTTTAATGATTTGTGAAGTTGTGAAATTTGGATAATCATCATAATCGCGAATTATGAATGAATTATTGAAGTTATGATTGAATTAATGATGTATACATGCTTAGGAACCAAACCCTAAGTGAAAATTTTACATATGACGTTATAATTTGAATGATTTGATGAATTACCACACTAGGATAAGTGGGTATTAATCATATGATGAAAATGATGATATAACTATGATTAGAATCATCATACATGCTAGTAATCAGGAAATACTTGAACAAATTGTGTGTTTGAGTATATAATCATACTTACTATGAAATAAGTTTAGTATGATATGATAAAATTTGATGATAGGTTCATGTTAAATGATGTCTAATATCATCAAGTAATAATTCGGTAACTTATGGTTACAAGAATTTGGTAAATAAGTGATTAAACGGTAGCATAATAAGGATACTTACCGTATAGTGGCAAAGTAATAAACGAGTAGTTAAGCTACATCGTGTAATTACTTTTGTCAATAGGCAGTTTGACTTTAAATGAAATGATCGAATGATAATTTCGACATAAAGATCGTAGGATGGAGTAGTCGTGAATGATTATGACTAATCTAACCATCTTACCACTTACAATGATAGTTTGACGCTTGACAAGTTAGGTGAAAGCTTGGGAAGGAAGCGGGTCAAACGAATCAAGAATGACGGAAAAGCATAATCAGGATGCAAGGTAAGTCAAAGCTTACACCTTTTATTTAATACCTATTGTTTTATAGGTTATGAATAATAGAAAGTCATGTTTGAATTATGATGTTCCGACACGACATGTGCGGTTCGGAACAAAAGACAATGGTAATAAACCATGTTTAATGGTTAGAAAGGACTAAAACGATTATTTGGTCATGTAATGACTAATAGATAATGAGTTTCGAGTGGTTACCTCATAGGGTAAAACAATACAGATAATAAGGGTAAAACAGTATTTTGGTCACTTGTTGACAATAACCGTTACTTTGTGAAAGACACTTTATAGCGTAAGTTATAATGGGTCAAAAGAATCAATAAATGATTTATAAGTAAAATGACTATACGGTGTAAACTAAAGCGAGTCATATAGATAAGATGGTAATAAATATCATCTCATAAAGACTCACGGTCATTTAGACCAAACGGGTCAAAAGGTGAAATTATCACCCTTTGACAATATCGACTAATGGTTTGTCGAGTTGTATGATTATAGGAATAAATATCAAATGTATATTTACATCGCTATTTCTTAGCGGCTACTAAGGCAAGGTATCGAAACGGGTCATATATTGACCCGAGTCAGGTATGCATAATAGGTTAACTACTCAATTTGAAGCAGAGGTTCATTAGGAGTTAAATGAAGTTAATAGACATTCGGTTACTTTAAATAAGTAAACCGAATGATTTAAATGATGGTCATGGTGTTTTGAAAACCTAATGACCTTTAATATAAGATCATAGCTCAAAAGAGGGATTTTGGGTCAAACATGCTTTCCAAAAGCCCTTCATCATAAATGAAAGGCTGAAATGGACCAAAACGCCCTTGTAAGCTAAATCGAGCAAACGGCCCTTAAAGGTTGTTTGGAAACAAGTAGTATGCTTAAATAAATACTTAGAATAAGTATAAAAAGCGAAAAATGTAAGTCTTTGGTCATTTGACTCTACAAGAGTCTTTGCCGTAAAATAACGACCCGAGGGGTAAAACTAGGAATATAATGATTGCCACGTTAAATCCACCCCAATTATAGTTGTGGTGGAAGATCATTTGATAAATAAAGTGGAAATAAGATGCTAGAAATAAACAAGCATGAATTATGCGGAAAAGTGCTTAAATACCCTTAACGGGTCAAAATAAGCATTTAAGTAAAAACGGGTTTAAGAATGTACATAAACTCGTGAATTGAACCTAATATGATAGACAACATCGAAATTATAAGGTTCATGTGAAATTGGGATCAAACAAACTTGTTTGTTTGATAAATGCATGAACGGGTCGAATAATTTGGAAAACCCCTACGATTCAGTGAACACTCCTACTGTACAGTGAATACTCTTACTGTACAGTGAAAAATCTTACTGTACAGTGAAAACTCCTACTATTCAGTAAAACCCCTACTATTCAATGAACACTACTACTATTTAATAAACATTCCTACTGATAGGTGAACATTTTTTAGAAAGGGGTTAAACTAGAGCCCTCGCGGCCCGCAACCAACCTAAATGACTGCAAAAGTGTGTTGGTTGTTAAAATGCGGCTGCGAACTCGTTTAGACATGTTTTAAGCGCTATATAACTAACTCATTTCATGTTTTATGAAATGTAGGTACTAATTGAGTTACCGGAGGACGATCAAGCTCAACGAAGAACCGAACACATAAAGAACAAAGCTTCCGCGAAATGATTCGTCGTCACGTTTTAAACGGCGAATGTTTTATAAAATGTGGAAATGTTTTATTTCTTAAAATGTTGTGACGAACCTGTATTTTTAGTGTATGGTTAACCGTAAATACACTATTATAGTCGAATTTATATAATAATCGTGTAATTGGACTAAGGGTCTTACAAGTTGGTATCAGAGCCCTGGTTTAAGAGATTCAAGTATGATGGGGAAAAAAACTATGCTTGAACTTAAACCTTATGCTCTTGATAAAGATTGGTGTTCGGTTCAAGACTTGATCGCAAAATCTGGTAAGTTATTCTGTACATTAACGGTCTAGCATGTAAAGTGTTGAAAACAACACATAGGGTTATCGTGTAAAACACGTTACCCCAATTAAAGAGATAAAAGACCGATATAGTTAAACGGATTGCGTGTGTTAAAACGTGTCATAGAAAGTCTTGTATTATAATACGGGCGCTTATTAATGATAAACGTTACTAATCTTTGTATACGTTTTTAGCTAAAGGACCCTCGTATCCGAAGATGACGAGAGTCTAAAGAATTATCGATACGATAAAGAAATAGTCAGAAGTATGACAAGTAAGTCATATACGCTAAAGACTGGAATGGAGAAACGATCTCGAATGAGAGATCAAACAACAAGGAAAGTTTATCAGGGCAAGTAGCTACAAGGTACATGTCTTAAACTTATAGTGCAAATAGAAATATGCAACAAATACATAGTGAATGACAAGTTGCATATACAATATAAAACTTGGAAAACCTGGATAGGATTCATATCCAGGATGACGTTTCCAAGAGAAATTTAGTAGAGATACGTATTATTCACAGTCGTGAATAATGAGATAATAACGGAATTTAGTTTAAAAATAAACTTGGACGAAAGTAATCATCCAAGTAAGTATTCTCAATAAGGATTCAAATTGAGAAAAGTAATGATCACATCGATGAATGTGATTGTATAAATGGTTATAAAAGGAATATTGTAAATGTTCAAGGATAAAACGAGTAAAACTAGTAATTGTTAATTGGCAATTAAATAAAGTTTTACCATTTGAAATAAATCGAGAGATTACTTACATGGGACGTGATGTGGTAATTATAATAAGGTCATGCGTACCTTGTGTTGATCGCTTACTCTGGCCAAGTAAGTAGTGAACGTATGATACCATGAGCTTCTTATAATGAGCACAGTTATGTCCGATGTGGTAAGGTCGAGACGAATGAAAAAAAAAAGTTGAAAGAATCTTGGGGTCACGAAATCTTATGGGCATACTCGTATAAATGGTTTTCGAGGGAACCATAAAAATGATGTATGGCGTGCATTGAAATAAATGACCCAAGGGAATTCGTGAAATAGGTCATTATGGACGGAAGAGCCAGGGTTGACAAAAAGGGCATGTAAAACCAAATTATAAATGACCCGCGAGGTCATAGAAACGAAGGTATTGCCCATACAAAAAGACGGTCGAAGTCATTGACTTTGGTCTTAGTAAAGAAAGAATGATGATGATAATCATCGTTCAGAAATTTTAAGACCATCAAGCATGGTCACATAAAGAACAAAGGTTTGGTTAAATAAAGCGATGGATTTCGCTAAGACAACCAAACAAGGCAAAACGAAGTCCTAATGCATATCTAAAAGGTTGCATTAATAAAGACTTCGGTAAAATCACCTGGTTGATGGATAGGAAAATAAACACATGCGTAAACCGAGAGACGGGAACGCGGATTTAAAGTCAAAGGACTCGGATTCTGAATTACGACTAAAAGACTATAAAAATTTCGTAAATAGAAACTTTGAATAAATATGTTCAACTATTTTGAGGTTGAACGGGTTGAATAAAGAATAAAGTTCGATTGTTTATAAGTGATGGATTTCACATTAACAAGTCAAACGGATTAAATACAATATAATGTCGGATGGCATAAGTATACGTAAACCAGATAACGTGAGCATAAGATGAACCGACGCATAAATGACGTGAGAGGTCATAGAGTCGGGATAATGATCCGAAATAAAACGATTGTAGTCACGAACTACAGTCAAGGTTAACGGATCTGAAACTTGAAACCAAATGATTTTGCAAGTATAAACAAGGTGCCTTAACACCAAACATATATTTTAAGTTTTTATAAATATAAATTCTGATAGGAATTTAGATAATAAATACTAAAGATACAGGTCTTGACACTGAAAAGTGCAAGACGATACATTCGAAAAAAAAGGTTTTCGATAAAGAAAGGTTAATGTAAACCTTAACATGACGTAACACGATCACGGTCAAGAAAAATAATGTGAAATATAATCACATTATAGCCTGAGTGATGGGTGTAAAGTGACGGGACTGATAAGTCTAGTTAGTAAGACCGGTTAAGGTCAAAATTCAAATTAAGAATTTGTTTAATACGCTATTCACTACGAAGATTAGCGTAGAATAAACATAATTTATAAACTCATGTGCCTAAGTGGCCAACTTTTGGCGACTCAGTCAAGTAAACAACAAAGGTAACACAAGGCAACACAAGCAAAGTGATGGCCCATGAGATCTTATTAACGGAAAATACTGATCACCTATATTGAGGAATCATAAGGCAACACAAGCAAAGTGTCGGGAGATCAATTCGAGCAAAAGCTCGATTAAAGGATAAAGCTATAAGGTATGTGCTTATATGCTTTACAGAATTTCATTAATATCATCTATTATATTGTGTTAGATAATTAAGACAAAAATCAAGAAATTGGTTTGTTTGTAAGCGGTGGATTCCGTATAATTGAATTGAATAAATGAATTCGAAAACAAAATAGTATGCTAAAAAGTGAAAGATTTCACTAAAGACCTTTAAACAGGTCAAAATAACGGATTCATAAAGAATTCGATAGTATGAAAGCGATGGATTTCGCTAAGTTAACTAAACTAGTGGAAATAATGAGATTATGTTATTTCAAGTTACATTATTTCGTATAGAATACGTATATACTTTGTAACCAAAAAGATATTACCATACTTTTCTGGTAATACTAACAATTGGTTAAAGTATGAGTAATGCTTAAAGGATTACTCAAAACAAATGCATTGAGTTTAAAACTCAATGAACTATGTAAGAAAGGTTTCGAGGACGAAACCTCTTTAGGGGGGGGGGGTAGACTTGTAACACCCCGAAAACGGGTTTGGTAATCAAACCACGTTAATACTAAAAGACGGGTAAAGTACCGTTAGTGATAAAATTAATCCGATGAATATTAGGATTTTTAATAAATAAGCCTATTATTAAATTACAAGCTGAAAGAAAGCTTTTGAGAAAATAAGGTTTATAGAAGCCCGAGTTAACGGGACTTAAAATAAACTGAGTTATAGATTCCCCCAACCCACTAATTTAACTAGGAATGTTTAACCTACTTAATAAGTGGGAATATTGTTAGAAATAAGTAGGTTGTGCCCTACTTAATAACTAACCAAACAAGAGGGACCAAATCTGGATAATTATGAACTTAAATTATAAATAAAGAAGTCAAAACAAAACACACACTCAGAGTGTGTGTTCTGTTCGAACCCAGGAGGTTCCCCAGGAGCCAAAACCCTAACTCTCAACATAATCATCAAATTGAAAGCTCAAACGAGGTCTAAATTCACAATTGAACGTGAATAAATGATCACCCAAGCTAGGGGATCATAAGGTATGTCAATTTTTAATGATTTGTGAAATTTGGATAATCATCATAATCGCGAATTATGAATGAATTATTGAAGTTATGATTGAATTAATGATGTATACATGCTTAGGAACCAAACCCTAAGTGAAAATTTTACATATGACGTTATAATTTGAATGATTTGATGAATTACCACACTAGGATAAGTGGGTATTAATCATATGATGAAAATGATGATATAATTATGATTAGAATCATCATACTTGCTAGTAATCAGGAAATACTTGAACAAATTGTGTGTTTGAGTATATAATCATACTTACTATGAAATAAGTTTAGTATGATATGATAAAATTTGATGATAGGTTCATGTTAAATGATGTCTAATATCATCAAGTAATAATTCGGTAACTTATGGTTACAAGAATTTGGTAAATAAGTGATTAAACGGTAGCATAATAAGGATACTTACCGTATAGTGGCAAAGTAATAAACGAGTAGTTAAACTACATCGTGTAATTACTTTTGTCAATAGGCAGTTTGACTTTAAAAAGTCAAACTGACCAATGAAATGATCGAATGATAATTTCGACATAAAGATCGTAGGATGGAGTAGTCGTGAATGATTATGACTAATCTAACCATCTTACCACTTACAATGATAGTTTGACGCTTGACAAGCTAGGTGAAAGCTTGGGAAGGAAGCGGGTCAAACGAATCAAGAATGACGGAAAAGCATAATCAGGATGCAAGGTAAGTCAAAGCTTACACCTTTTATTTAATACCTATTGTTTTATAGGTTATGAATAATAGAAAGTCATGTTTGAATTATGATGTTCCGACACGACATGTGCGGTTCGGAACAAAAGACAATGGTAATAAACCATGTTTAATGGTTAAAAAGGACTAAAACGATTATTTGGTCATGTAATGACTAATAGATAATGAGGTTCGAGTGGTTACCTCATAGGGTAAAACAATACAGATAATAAGGGTAAAACAGTATTTTGGTCACTTGTTGACAATAACCGTTACTTTGTGAAAGACACTTTATAGCGTAAGTTATAATGGGTCAAAAGAATCAATAAATGATTTATAAGTAAAATGACTATACGGTGTAAACCAGAGCAAGTCATATAGATAAGATGGTAATAAATATCATCTCATAAAGACTCACGGTCATTTAGACCAAACGGGTCAAAAGGTGAAATTATCACCCTTTGACAATATCGACTAATGGTTTGTCGAGTTGTATGATTATAGGAATAAATATCAAATGTATATTTACATCGCTATTGCTTAGCGGCTACTAAGGCAATGTATAGAAACGGGTCATATATTGACCCGAGTCAGGTATGCATAATAGGTTAACTATTCAATTTGAACTAGAGGTTCATTGGGAGTTAAATGAAGTTAATAGACATTCGGTTACTTTAAATAAGTAAACCGAATGATTTAAATGATGGTCATGGTGTTTTGAAAACCTAATGACCTTTAATATAAGGGTGTACGGGGCGTTCTCGGGGAAGGGTTGCGGTGACCCTTGTCCCCGATCGGGAACACCGCCGCCATCGAAGCGGGGACCCGAATCGGGGGGGTCATCCGGCGAGGACTTACCGCGTGGTTTGGCACATTTTTCGAAATAATACCGTTGTCAAACGGTCATTTTTATTAAAAAAAAATTCAACTTTTTTAAACCATATATATTTAACCAACCTAAATCAAATTTTTTACCACACTCACCACTCTCAAACTCACACCAAAACTCTCAAACTCAAATCTTTCAAATACAAAATGGATTCCAAGCTTCCGTTTCTTTCTACCCTACCCGACTTTCCCGACGATGGAGATGCATCGTCAAGCGATAGTAGCTTAATTTTCTTCCAAAATCTCATCCAACAAGCGGAGCTACTAGACACCGCATCGTCTAGTAAAAAAAATTATGTCCGTCGAGATCGTGAGGGGGGCCATGAGACACTCATGGCCGATTATTTTGATGAAAATCCAAAATTTAATGAAGATACTTTTCGTCACAGATTTCGTATGTCCAAGTCTTTGTTCCTAAAAATTGTTAGTGACGTGGAAGCGTATGACGAGTGGTTTAAAGAAGGCTTAGACGGGAGAATGAAGAAAAGTTTTACACCGTTGCAAAAGGTTACTTCGGCAATTAAACAACTTGCAACCGGTAACCCACCAGACGAGGGGGACGAGTATTTAAATATGTCTGAAAGGACCTCTCGTGAGTGCCTTGAATATTTCTGCGAGACGGTCTGTAAAAGGTATGGCGGTGAATTCCTACGTAGACCAACGAGCCACGACGTCGCGCTATTGTATCAGGCTCATGAGGAGAGGCATCACCTACCTGGTATGTTGGGTAGTCTGGATTGTACACACTTCGTCTGGAGAATGTGCCCCACAGAATTGCGTGGACAATACATGAGAGGCGATCATCAATACCCGACGGTTATGTTAGAAGCGGTGGCGTCTCAAGATTTGTGGATTTGGCATGCTTTTTGTGGCCCTGCGGGTTCACAAAACGACATCAACGTGCTGCAACAATCTCCATTATTTCTTGCTCAACGAAACGGAACAGCGCCAAATTGTCCATTTCAAGTGAACAACCACTTATACAAACGCGGGTATTATCTTACTGATGGGATCTACCCTACCTGGTCCGTGTTTGTGAAGTCTTTTCCATATCCACACGACCCGAATGAAAAAAAGTTCAAGAGGCAACACGAGGCCGCAAGAAAAGATGTGGAACGGGCGTTTGGTGTGTTAAAGTCGAAGTGGGGAATACTAAATCGTCCAATGCGTTCGAAAACGGTGAGAAAGATACGGTCCATCGTGTATACGTGCCTTATTTTACACAACATGATTATAAAAGACGACGGAAGGGCGATAGCACCGGTACATATTCAAGATCCTCCAGTCGAACCCGTCTTCGATGATACAGCCTATACGGATCTCATTGACGAAGACACGCATTGGAGGCTAAAACACGATCTCGTTGAGCATCTCGGAAGTTTAGATTTGCCTCACCTTGAAGTTGATTCGGACGACGAGTAGTTTGTTTTTATATTTTTCTAGTTTGAATGTATTTTTTTCTAGTTTGAATGTATTTTTTTTTAATTTAATGAAATGTCTTTTATTTAATTTTTATTTTTATTAATATTTTTTTAATTTGTAAACATGCATAATTTTACAAAAAAAAAAAAAAAAACCAACTCCCCTAAGAGGGGAGTGCCGCCATCAAAATGGGGTGTTAGGGGAGTATTAGAGGGGACTTGACGTGGCAATAGCTGGTTGGTCGGGCGTAAGAGAGGGGACTCACCTATTAGGTGAGCACCCCTTACACCCTAAGATCATAGCTCAAAAGAGGGATTTTGGGTCAAACATGCTTTCCAAAAGCCCTTCATCATAAATGAAAGGCTGAAATGGACCAAAACGCCCTTGTAAGCTAAATCGAGCGAACGGCCCTTAAAGGTTGTTTGGAAACAAGTAGTATGCTTAAATAAATACTTAGAATAAGTATAAAAAGCGAAAAATGTAAGTCTTTGGTCATTTGACTCTATAAGAGTCTTTGCCGTAAAATAACAATCCGAGGGGTAAAACTAGGAATATAATGATTGCCACGTTAAATCCACCCCAATTATAGTTGTGGTGGAAGACCATTTGATAAATAAAGTGGAAATAAGATGCTAGAAATAAACGAGCATGAATTATGCGGAAAAGTGCTTAAATACCCTTAGCGGGTCAAAATAAGCATTTAAGTAAAAACGGGTTTAAGAATGTACATAAACTCGTGAATTGAACCTAATATGAAAGACAACTTTGAAATTATAAGGTTCATGTGAAATTGGGATCAAACAAACTTGTTTGTTTGATAAATGCATGAACGGGTCGAATAATTTGGAAAACCCCTACGATTCAGTGAACACTCCTACTGTACAGTGAATACTCTTACTGTACAGTGAAAACTCTTACTGTATAGTGAAAACTCCTACTATTCAGTAAAAACCCCTACTATTCAGTGAACACTACTACTATTTAATGAACATTCCTACTGATAGGTGAACATTTTTTAGAAAGGGGTTAAACTAGAGCCCTCGCGGCCCGCAACCAACCTAAATGACTGCAAAAGTGTGTTGGTAGTTAAAATGCGGCTGCGAACTCGTTTAGACATGTTTTAAGCACTATATGACTAACTCATTTCATATTTTATGAAATGTAGGTACTAATTGAGTTACCGGAGGACGATTAAGCTCAACGAAGAACCGAACACATAAAGAATAAAGCTTCCGCGAAATGATTCGTCGTCACGTTTTAAACGGCGAATGTTTTATAAAATGTGGAAATGTTTTGACGAACCTGTATTTTTAGTGTATGGTTAACCGTAAATACACTATTATAGTCGAATTTATATAATAATCGTGCAATTGGACTAAGGGTCTTACACATGTGTGGTTTTTTTTTTTGTTATGAGTCATGTGAATGTCGGGCCTAGGCCAGGAGAAAGCCCCAAGTATGGAAACTCTAATTTTTTGGTTGGTAAACTAAGACTTTTGGAAACTCTATTTTTTGGTTGGTTAACTCTATCTAAATACACGTCCGTAATTAACAACTTGCTCATTACCATTTGACCCTTTGCATGAACAAGATTTTTTAGTTTATACATTTAACCCCGTTAGTTATAAAATCTAATGGTGAGAAAGTCTCAACAAAGATCCAACCATCTACACAAGCACCATCGCAAGAACACAACTATCACCATCGAGTCAAGCTATCACCTCCCATTGTAGTTATTTTACACCAAATCCCACCACCTCCGTCACCGTCGTCTGTCAGTTCGGTGCAGTATCATAGCTATACAGTGTTAGTTTATCAAAATAAAAAACAACACAAGTAAATATCGGTACCGATACGGACGTTGTTCACTTGGCTTTTGTTCGGTTTGGTTCTGTCACACCCCCAAAATACCACATGCGGAACCACCGCGGGACGTGTGACGTACCAGGATCCAAGCCACCAATCACATTGAACTATAACATATATTTAAATAAAAACTTTCATTCATTATCATAAAGTGCTACAAATCATTAAATGTAATTCATTGTATACAGCGGAAGCATAAATCACTTGTTACTCGTTTCGCAAACCACGTGTTCAAAAACCATTAAGCTTGTGTTACTATTCCATGTATCTCGACCCATGACCACTCCAGCCTTCCAGACAGCAAGTTCCATGATATAAACCTATAGACCTGCAAGCATGCAGACAAGTGTGTCAGACGACGCTGGTGAGTTCAAAGTTTTGTTAACGCGTTTAGTTACCAAGTATGTATATAACACAGTTCAACGATTTGTTTTGATGTTGTTATTACTCGCTTACCGTATGTGGCGACTAGATGTGAATGCCCAACCCCAATGCCTCCATTTAGGCATTGGTCATGATGTCAAGGTATTAAACAACCTTGAATAGATGTAAGGGGTCTTATATGTACACGATGTGAATGCCCAACCCCAATGCCTCTAACTAGGCATTGGTCATGAAGTCCAGGTAATTAGTTCACGCCCGTCCTTTCGGCCCGGTGTGAGGGTGCCAAACCTAATAGCGCTATCAACTAAATACCTCGTTGCTTCTTCAGCAACACGGTAGATGTACGGGGTCTTACATGATTTATACTGTGTTCAATAACCAACATCCCAATTAAACAGTTACCCGGTATTCCCTTCAGAAACGTTTACCAGATGTCCCAAACCACCGGGACGCATGCTTAGAAAAGTGCAGTGAACTCACCTTAGATTTGCTCGGTGATCGGAGAGTCGCGCTCCGGTCAAAGATAATATTTATATACCCTAATTACCCTTAACAAATAGCTAGTGGTAGCAAGGGGTCGAACCACGAAGAGTATGTGGTTTGCGAATGGACTTTGAATGAAGTGTAGAAAATGTCACTTTTATGAAGCTTGCTAAGATATGTTTTTGTGTTTTTGTTTGATTGGAAGATATAAATTATAACTACTAAAAACAAGCAATTGCAATAATGTAAATAAGGTTTTGACAAGATAGAGAAAACAAGGTTCACACCCGGTTCGGTTATTGCAATCCTAGGGTTCTTACAAGTTTTAGATTTAATTCACTTGAATATGTTATTAACGGATTTCTATCATCAAAGCTTAGGTGCCAATTGCTATCAACGCATACACGGACTACAATGCACTTCGTTACTTCGGACAAGTAAAACCTTTTGAATGACAAGGCATAATTGCACAACTTATTTCGCAAAGTCAAATTTCATAACTCACTCGACAATTCACAAATATAGTTCAAATGCAAGACAATTGTCAATCAATTCAAATACAAATCAAGTTGTCACAAAACCAAACTAAATCATTGTTCAAACCTTAGACTTACAATTAACCTACACCGGGGTGAAACCTCCGAGGAATTAGCCGCTCATGGTGTAAATGGCACGATCAACGGATGCACGAGACTTGAATTGGGTCATCTTGGAGCTTGAAGATGGATGGTTGAATGATTAGGGTTTGGAATGGTTGGTGGTGATGAATGGATTGAAAGTGGAAGAGTGATTGTGATGGTGATGAACTAGGGTTTTGATTCGGATGAGAATTCGGGTTGTTGGATGGATGGTAGGTTGATTGCCGATGAGATGATGGGTGAATAATGGCTCCAAGACTAAGTTTCAAACTCAAAAACTTGTGTAACTCCCGAAATCAATGAGTTTCCACCAATTATCATCGAGCTAAAATCCCCAAAAATCAACATTCGCGTTTCAAGATTTGAAAGGCCGTCCCCGACGGCCCTCAACCCGTCGGCGACGGGTCCTGATTTGATCTCCTGCGCCGACGCCTTAAGTGACTGGTTACGGCCAAGATGTGCCTACGGGCGTTTTCCGAGGGCGTCGCCGACGGCTTGGGGCCCGTCGGCGACGGGTTCTTGATTCTCCGTTTCCAGTTTTTTTCTTGTTCCGCTTCCGTGTGATCCGAACGGCATTCCGGTGCTCCGGTTCTCGACCCGGTGACCCGTAAAGCTCCCGAAAAGCTCCTTAAACTCCATCAAACCTGCAAAACACATTCTTGATTAAAAGTAGGCTATTCGAAACTAAAACTCACGTAAAAACGTTAAGTTAAACAATAACAAGCACCGGTTTTCAACCACGTATCACTCGGTAAGATTAATTACTTTGTTATCAATTGATCAAGCACGTCTGAACATGGTTTATCAATAACAATCAGTTTTGTATCCACATTGAATCAAGTATTTTTCACATATTACACAAGTTACATTCATGAAATATACACATAATTATGCGTGTTATAACAGTTAGCCATGTCATACATTATCCAAGTTAACAAAGTTTATCCACACAACAGGTTGGTTTTTGTGCCATATACAAGTTTACTTCACAAGTCTAAGTTCCAATTAACACTAAACAGTCCATCCTAGCTTTCTTACAAAGTGCGGCCCAACTACTTCTGGCCCAACTTAAGTGTACGATCACCCCCAACCAGGTGCGGCCCAACAACATTATAAGGCTTATGATTGTGTGCGACATGTTAAGGAGGTGCAATTAACATAAAAGTGTGTGACTCACGTATGCCGGTTACACTTCCCTTGATTCATGGTTGAGCAGTTATAATTAAAACAACTTTACACATAGGTAAGTAACCCTAATTATGATTAACCAATAATAAACTTAATCATTGTAGCCATCTAAATCACAACCGTACTTACGACATCTGACAATTGCTTCATGATTCATATTCAACCCAAATCAAATAACATAATATCTTTCTCAACAACTATCCATCCCTATTTAACCCTAATCCCAAATTGATTTCTTTTATAAAAATCTCTCAATCATAACAACCCTGGTATATCCACATGGATATTTGTGCTCTGTTTCATGTCACCAGTTTAACATAATTACCCTCATTGGGACCCTTATTAAATTACTATATTAGTTACATTACATCAGTGATCACATCGGCCTATGTTGATCACATCATGCACATATTCTCACAACATCAAATACCATATGAATCATCAACCTAACCGATACCAACATAATTAATCTTTCCAATAGCCATTTATCTTTTTAACAGTCTAGTTTCATGCCCACATCTCCTAATTATATAATAAATCGGACAACACACACTAGCAGGTAATCAAAGAAATTCGATCATCACAATAAAGGTGCACTAACCGGGTTATGTGATGCTAAATATGGTGCTAGGACCGACGAGGGCTTCGGAAGAGATGGGGGGCTGTCATCAGAATCCTAGTTTGCATTGTCGGCCATATATTGCTAATTAACATTCAGCCTTGAGGTCCAATTAACATCAAGCATTATCAGTTCATTAAAGGGGGTGTCGGCAATAATGTTAAATAAAGGTGTAGACTTTCTAAGATAGTGGTCCAATCATAAGTGGTTAATCTAATTTCTACAACAGTGGCCCATATTTCTTTATTTATGACTACATGTGTTTAAGTAAGTCAGTAGGATGACATGATGACCGACGAGAGACAAGCCGACGAAACCCATGACTTTCATCATTGGCCTGTTGGCTGCTAATCGTGCAGAATACCCTAACTGCGACTGTTACCTTCTTGGCAATACAATCATTTGCAATCATCATGTAATCATGAACACATACCGTTCACAACCCGATTCCTCATCCATAACATATTAACAGTCCAAACGATCACAAGTATCATTCCAATCAACGATTACCTCTCGACATCTAAAACCCTCATAACAATCTAATTATGAATAGTCCAACACTCGTCAAATATATCACTGATAATCATGTATTCATGCCAAATATATCACTGATAATCATGTATTCATATCAAATATTAAATAGTAGCACAATCAGTATGTATTCACGTACTAACCGAAAAAACGGAGATAACAATCACAACGATCTACAACACTAGAAACAGCCGTCAAGTTCAAGGGAGAGGAAAGTAAACTAACCGAAGATCAGAAAAGATGTACGGGAGAAAAGGGCTGCCACAAGTCCGAAGCTATTAGGGTTTGGGTGTGTGTGTATACGTTTAGGAATTATGAGTGCAACATCCCATGCACAAACATATATGCGTGTGGACTGTGGGCTGGCTTATTATGTGTATGTGGGCCAAGATCTAATACCCTTAATGTTGGACTATAACCACCCCCCTTAACCAATTCAGTAATCTAGTTCTATAAATGTGCAAAGTCCATAAAGAAGTTGGGTTAAGAATTGGGTTCAAATGGTTCGGGCCTGACAATGTGGGCCGAGATGGTTTTAAAAGTGCTTACGACCCAAGGATATGTGCGGCCCATGCCCAAACACACACAATGATCATAACCAATTACATTTACGTTTAATAAGTTTAACATAGGGTGAGACGTTTAGCAAATAACGTTTAGCAAATTTAACGTAGGATGAAGCGTTGGAGAGCAATAATGAGAAGTTAAGATCACGGGCAATGAAACGACACTAACCTTAAAAGTTCGGGTTGTCACATCATCCCCAACTTGAAAGAAATTTCGTCCCGAAATTTGACAAGTAAGCACAGAGGAATGAAGTGAGAAATCAAGATTGCTGCGGATTTTGCTCAGGTGCCACATCATCCCCAACTTGAAACGGAATTTCGTCCCAAAATTCGCCAATGATATCCGAGGTTGATACAACCATTTGAGGGTACTAGGGCTCACTCCAATCAGTGCGTTCCCATGTGAACTCCGGTCTACGTCTTGAGTTCCAACGAACTCTCGCGATTGAAATTCGACTATGCTTACTGACCTTGACTTCCTGGTTCATGTTTTCGTTGGATTCCTGGACAAGCTGCAACTTGTTGTTAATCTATGGATTTGAAACGTAAATGACATCGTGAACGTCACCAGGACTCCAAATGTCCCAGCGTATCGCAAACTAAGGTTGCCACATTTTTTCATAGCGTACCGCACCCTCCCAGGGTGAAATTTTTGGTTATGACACGTTCGCCTATAACGAACTCCCAGTGCTTCCTAAGTTCATCAGCTTTTCCTGACGGTCACGCGTCACAGCCAAACGATTTTCGATCTAAACAATCTTCCCAAGTGGGTTGAGTACAAATCCTGAATCTGTGATTAGGTCGTCACCCACCTTAGTCCAACAAGGAAATCAACATTATCGTCCACGCAATGCCTCAAACAGAGCTGTCTAAATACCGAACCGGTGACTGTTGTAGTGGAACTCAACCAAAAGTAGGTGTCCTTTTTACTCTTACTAAAGGCAACCACTCACATGCTCACAGCATGCCTCCAAGTGTCTGGATGGTTCGTTTACTTTGACCGCTTGACCAATGCTCATGCCTAGACGTGAGCCAAGGGTGTTATGTGTTCTCCGTCATAAATCAACCATAGATCAAAATCAGAGGCAACAGGAGTTGGCACCTCGTGCCTAAAAGCCGCCTCTCTCAGAGGAACATCCACAGCTGTGAAGACTCGTCAGTTTCCTTGGTTGCGAGAAAGTGTGCCGGTAACGTGAGACATTCGGCGATCACCCAGGTGACATTGTTTCCGTTTCGGTGTTTCTTGTTGCTAATACACCACCTTGACTTTTCCACAAGTCAAACATCATTCACATACACAACTAGGTGGGCCTTCTTGCCCGATTACCAGTACAAGATTTATAGATCCTACTACCACTCATCAAAACCCAAACTACTAGAATATCAAGGCGGGTGTGCTTTGCTCAACACAAGTTCCATTGGATTGCTATCTAGCGAGACCCACACTCGTTCCATAAAGTGGCGAATATCATCCATCTTGCCAAAGGTTGCTTCTCCATGCCATGAATGGATTCAAATTGAAGATCCTCTATCTTCAGTTCGCTAGTTTGAACAGAGCAAGTCTGATCAAGTAGGTTAGAGTCGATGGTGAGCTGCAAAACTCGTGCACATTCAAGTTTCAAAGTCGTAATCATCCAAAAGTTCCATCCAGTGATGCCATTAACTGATTTAGCTCTTTCGTAACCGAGGTACACGGGAGGCCCTTGTGATCGGTCTAAGTAGTGCATTCGGTACCGTCCAAGTAATGCCTCCAACTCAAATCAGATATCGTGGATTCCACCCTAGGTTGTGAGTCGTGCTATTCTTCCTGTTACCCTACCACGTAAGCCATTTCCCTCTCGTGTTACACCAATGTGTAGCTGAGACTCTGATTCGAACCATCATGGTATACCACTAAATCACTCGTACCCTTAGGTAAAGACGATGCTCAGTGCATTGTAGAGTTGGGATTCGAAAGCTGAAAAGACGTCCTCCTGTTTTGTCTTTCACGAACACAGCACCCTACTGTGCTAAAGAGATTTAAGTTGCATGATTTTCGAAAATCCTGTGGTGAATCTGCGACAGAGTCTAGTGTGACCAAGAAATTGCTGCATCTTCGAAGGGATCTTTGGTGCCGAACAATATCTAATGAAATGGGTCTTTCGCGAGATCCACGTGTATTCCCACTTTGTTGATCATATGACCAAAAAGGTATCTCTCGAATCCAGAGATTACCTTTAACAAGACTTCGCGCGGAGTGGCTCCTCCCTCAGGAGCTCTAAAATAAGATACAAATGCCGCCCATGATGTTCCTTTCTCTTGGAAATGACCCAGAATGTCATCCATAAATACGGTCGATTCATGTGGTCCATAAAGCTGCTGGTGTGTTGATTAACTCAATGGCCATGGTGTACAAAGTCGCAACGGCCGTATTGCATTCGATATGCCATTTCGGGAACATTCTCCTCTTGGTCTTCCGTCAATACATGGTTGAGGCAAACAGTTCTTGATGTCACCTTGCTGAGTTCTGGATAATCAGTACACATACGAAAAGGCTTTATCTTCCCGAATATAGCTGGGGCTCCCTACAGCGAACAAAACTAAGTCTAATAAAACTCCTGTCCAACAGTTCCTGTAGATAGTCCTTGCAACCCTCCTGGTGCAAGACGGTATGTAGCACGAGCAATCATGGCTGCTCCTTTTGTGAGATCAAACTAAGATTCTGCCTAGCGGTGGTGGAAGTAAATCTGAAAGCTCCTCGGGTAGCGCACTGAGAGGAATCACGAACAATTGATGGATCCTTGATCCTCTTTTCCTTAGCCTCAACATCAGTAACGGTTGCTAGCGTAGCAGGGTGATCCCTCCGTAGACACTGCTAGGCCTTCATAGCTGATATGGCGCTAACCTTTGCGACACTCTGTTGTTTTCGAACGATTCTCCACACAAAATTTCCTGCTCACAAGGTATGTGTGCGCGATTTTTGAATAACCAATCCACGCTAACTACTGCATTGTAACCATCAGGGGTAGTAGAAGGAAGGTCGATGTCGAACACCTGTCCCCCAAGGTCGAGTTTGCATTCCAGCGAACATATAAGGCTTCAATTGACTTGCATCAGCCGACTCCACAACAGGTTCGGTTTCAAGAAGCATCAGGGTTAAACAGAACAGAGACGAAGCGAATAGCTACCCGTCCAAGCTATCGTGTTGTTATTACGCCCAGTATAGCCTATGACAATACTAAATGTCCTCCCACAAGCTTCATTTCTAGTGTTGTTTTCGTCACGAGAATTTCCAGTTCTGTCGCCGTTCCCTTGGTTGTCGATCCTTGTCGAGGTCGCCTTCGTTTCCATACTGTAAGCTACGATCACGAGTACCTTGATGTTGCCACGACTGTTGCCTCTAATATTGTTGCCTGTAACGGTGTCCCGCATCCTTTCACCATCAAGGTCCATCTTTTCACACTCCGTGCCATGTTCTAAGGCACTACTCATAGTGCGGGCGGTTACACAGTTCGCTCTACAGTCAATCGTCATCGATTTTGTCCCGATTGGTTCGTAAGAGTCGACTCCCATGAGTCGCTGGCTGGGGTTAAGGATTTGATTGGAGTCAAATCGATGTTGTTCACTGCCGGTAACTAGGGTCGTTCAAATGCTGAAGTCAGTAAGGTACTACGTTTACCCTCTTGTCCATCGTTCTTGCAAGTTGACTCAGTAATACATGATATTTTGGCGAGAGTGTTGCAGAAGTGATCGTGCCTCGGGATCTAAGGCGTCAACACGCTAAGTTCCAGCAAACAAAGAAAAGTGAGGAAAGTATAGTCCAATCATTTGACGCTGAGCCATCCAACTCAGGGACGTTCGTACTAGCACCTAACATTCTACACAGTTCGCTAGGCGTTCAGATGTGTGATCAGGTGATACTCGATAGCATCGAGATTCGTAAGGATTCAGAAAGGGGTGAAAAGATCATGTTCGAGTAGGAGACAATCACTGCTATGACTCCTATAGACTGCTGAGTTCTAACATAACATCAATTAACAGAGCGGAACCCCTCTCACACTCGTTAAGCCTCACTGGGACTCACATGCACCCCACATTATTATTATGTGTGCACCCATAATAATAAGGCAATTTGCATGCTTATCTCAGTGTCTCTTAACTTGCGCTAAAAGGTTCCCCGAATTCGAGCAATAAGACAGATGACGCCACAACATAGATCATGAAAGTTCAAGAAGAGGCGCACTCTTAAAACACGTAACATGGGTTGGTAACAAAGAAGTTCATACTGCAGTGCTAAGTGTGCATTCACGTGTGATGTTATTCATAAGCAAACACTAGATATACGATGCAATAGTAAACGAGAAACAAACCTTGCAGTCTGGAGCTGAGTGTCATGGTCGATTTTGGATCTGTTCGGTTATAGTCTGGTTTTATAAAAACGTTTTAAAACCAAGTTCACTATAACCAGTGGCTCTGATACCAAACTGTCACACCCCCAAAATACCACATGCGGAACCACCGCGGGACGTGTGACGTACCAGGATCCAAGCCACCAATCACATTGAACTATAACATATATTTAAATAAAAACTTTCATTCATTATCATAAAGTGCTACAAATCATTAAATGTAATTCATTGTATACAGCGGAAGCATAAATCACTTGTTACTCGTTTCGCAAACCACGTGTTCAAAAACCATTAAGCTTGTGTTACTATTCCATGTATCTCGACCCATGACCACTCCAGCCTTCCAGACAGCAAGTTCCATGATATAAACCTATAGACCTGCAAGCATGCAGACAAGTGTGTCAGACGACGCTGGTGAGTTCAAAGTTTTGTTAACGCGTTTAGTTACCAAGTATGTATATAACACAGTTCAACGATTTGTTTTGATGTTGTTATTACTCGCTTACCGTATGTGGCGACTAGATGTGAATGCCCAACCCCAATGCCTCCATTTAGGCATTGGTCATGATGTCAAGGTATCAAACAACCTTGAATAGATGTAAGGGGTCTTATATGTACACGATGTGAATGCCCAACCCCAATGCCTCTAACTAGGCATTGGTCATGAAGTCCAGGTAATTAGTTCACGCCCGTCCTTTCGGCCCGGTGTGAGGGTGCCAAACCTAATAGCGCTATCAACTAAATACCTCGTTGCTTCTTCAGCAACACGGTAGATGTACGGGGTCTTACATGATATATACTGTGTTCAATAACCAACATCCCAATTAAACAGTTACCCAGTATTCCCTTCAAAAACGTTTACCAGATGTCCCAAACCACCGGGACGCATGCTTAGAAAAGTGCAGTGAACTCACCTTAGATTTGCTCGGTAAGATTAATTACTTTGTTATCAATTGATCAAGCACGTCTGAACATGGTTTATCAATAACAATCAGTTTTGTATCCACATTGAATCAAGTATTTTTCACATATTACACAAGTTACATTCATGAAATATACACATAATTATGCGTGTTATAACAGTTAGCCATGTCATACATTATCCAAGTTAACAAAGTTTATCCACACAACAGGTTGGTTTTTGTGCCATATACAAGTTTACTTCACAAGTCTAAGTTCCAATTAACACTAAACAGTCCATCCTAGCTTTCTTACAAAGTGCGGCCCAACTACTTCTGGCCCAACTTAAGTGTACGATCACCCCCAACCAGGTGCGGCCCAACAGCATTATAAGGCTTATGATTGTGTGCGACATGTTAAGGAGGTGCAATTAACATAAAAGTGTGTGACTCACGTATGCCGGTTACACTTCCCTTGATTCATGGTTGAGCAGTTATAATTAAAACAACTTTACACATAGGTAAGTAACCCTAATTATGATTAACCAATAATAAACTTAATCATTGTAGCCATCTAAATCACAACCGTACTTACGACATCTGACAATTGCTTCATGATTCATATTCAACCCAAATCAAATAACATAATATCTTTCTCAACAACTATCCATCCCTATTTAACCCTAATCCCAAATTGATTTCTTTTATAAAAATCTCTCAATCATAACAACCCTGGTATATCCACATGGATATTTGTGCTCTGTTTCATGTCACCAGTTTAACATAATTACCCTCATTGGGACCCTTATTAAATTACTATATTAGTTACATTACATCAGTGATCACATCGGCCTATGTTGATCACATCATGCACATATTCTCACAACATCAAATACCATATGAATCATCAACCTAACCGATACCAACATAATTAATCTTTCCAATAGCCATTTATCTTTCTAACAGTCTAGTTTCATGCCCACATCTCC
Organism: Helianthus annuus; assembly: GCF_002127325.2. Taxonomy (NCBI): domain Eukaryota; kingdom Viridiplantae; phylum Streptophyta; class Magnoliopsida; order Asterales; family Asteraceae; genus Helianthus; species Helianthus annuus. The sequence continues at coordinate 188,750,824 of NC_035449.2, read as the reverse complement.
TGATTATATAATAAATCGGACAACACACACTAGCAGGTAATCAAAGAAATTCGATCATCACAATAAAGGTGCACTAACCGGGTTATGTGATGCTAAATATGGTGCTAGGACCGACGAGGGCTTCGGAAGAGATGGGGGGCTGTCATCAGAATCCTAGTTTGCATTGTCGGCCATATATTGCTAATTCACATTCAGCCTTGAGGTCCAATTAACATCAAGCATTATCAGTTCATTAAAGGGGGTGTCGGCCATAATGTTAAATAAAGGTGTAGACTTTCTAAGATAGTGGTCCAATCATAAGTGGTTAATCTAATTTCTACAACAGTGGCCCATATTTCTTTATTTATGACTACATGTGTTTAAGTAAGTCAGTAGGATGACATGATGACCGACGAGAGACAAGCCGACGAAACCCATGACTTTCATCATTGGCCTGTTGGCTGCTAATCGTGCAGAATACCCTAACTGCGACTGTTACCTTCTTGGCAATACAATCATTTGCAATCATCATGTAATCATGAACACATACCGTTCACAGCCCGATTCCTCATCCATAACATATTAACAGTCCAAACGATCACAAGTATCATTCCAATCAACGATTACCTCTCGACATCTAAAACCCTCATAACAATCTAATTATGAATAGTCCAACACTCGTCAAATATATCACTGATAATCATGTATTCATGCCAAATATATCACTGATAATCATGTATTCATATCAAATATTAAACAGTAGCACAATCAGTATGTATTCACGTACTAACCGAAAAAACGGAGATAACAATCACAACGATCTACAACACTAGAAACAGCCGTCAAGTTCAAGGGAGAGGAAAGTAAACTAACCGAAGATCAGAAAAGATGTACGGGAGAGAAGGGCTGCCACAAGTCCGAAGCTATTAGGGTTTGGGTGTGTGTATACGTTTAGGAATTATGAGTGCAACATCCCATGCACAAACATATATGCGTGTGGACTGTGGGCTGGCTTATTATGTGTATGTGGGCCAAGATCTAATACCCTTAATGTTGGACTATAACCACCCCCCTTAACCAATTCAGTAATCTAGTTCTATAAATGTGCAAAGTCCATAAAGATGTTGGGTTAAGAATTGGGTTCAAATGGTTCGGGCCTGACAATGTGGGCCGAGATGGTTTTAAAAGTGCTTACGACCCAAGGATATGTGCGGCCCATGCCCAAACACACACAATGATCATAACCAATTACATTTACGTTTAATAAGTTTAACATAGGGTGAGACGTTTAGCAAATAACGTTTAGCAAATTTAACGTAGGATGAAGCGTTGGAGAGCAATAATGAGAAGTTAAGATCACGGGCAATGAAACGACACTAACCTTAAAAGTTCGGGTTGTCACAGGTTCGATGGAGACCCAATATCTGTCTTCAGTTATATTTATAACGCAAGGTTAGAAAAAAAATAGACATAGAACATAAACCAGTCAAACTGATATCAACTTGACAACATTGGTAATGGTAATGGTATCGATATTTGTTTTTAATCTTTTTGATGGAAGTAAGTTTTCTCTTTCGATTTCTATAGCGAGTGCCGATACTGTAACGAACCGAACCAATACCGATCGAATTTCCGCATTGAAACGCAAGGGAATCTAACTAGTTTTTGTATGAAAACATACTAAGATCATATTTCTATTAGATAATTGAGACCGAAGGATTGAATCTCAAAAATAATTTTGGAAACAAATAACAATTTCCTAACTGACTGATTTCACACAACATGGAAAGCCATGTAACTTTTGAGTGAGTTGTGAGTTCTATATGTTGCATATTGGAACTGGAATTGGAATTGTACACAAGTTTGTTCATTATTTATTTACTTATTTATTTATTTATTATTAATTGGTCCGAGGAAAAGACGGAGACACTTAGAATACCGTATTACGAATTTAGATATCCCACATTTTGGACCGTTAGTTAGTAAGAAATCATTTTAAAAAAGAATAAAAAACGTTAAAAACTAAATCATGCTTGTAGCCTTATCCGTGTTCGGAATTTGGATATCCGAAAAAACGTATGTAAAAAAAGAAATAAGTTTATTGTATACTTACAAAAAAATAAACAAAAATATAATAATAAATATATAACAAAAACGAAAAAGTAAGAACACTTGGAAAACAACGAAGGTGGGTTTTCAAAAAAAAAAAAAATCATCGATCGAAAAGATTAAAAATAAATAAAAGTATAATAATAAATATATACCTGTTTTTTGTTCATTGCGTTTTATGCATCTAGGTTTTCGAATTTTTTTCTTCAAAAGTATTATAATAGTATAGTCGTTTTAAAGATAAAAAATGCTCTTTTTACGGTGCAATTTTTTATTAAAAAATGATGTTGTATGAAATAATTATTAATGTTTTAAAAAGGGGGAATTGATGGAGTGAGAAACTATTTGCTTGGATAGACTATAATACCTTTAAACAAACCCACATACCTCCTTATTTTTTTCAATTTCACCCATTTAATCTTAGCCATTTATTTTAGATCTAATGGATAGGATTGCTTCCTAACCTTCCTACCAAAAATTATCTTCCTAGTATATTATGACCTTGAAAATGAATTCGGTAGTATTAAATTTAATAAATAATTGGTTTAATATTGTAAATTTACGGAAAATAAAACAAATATATAATATGTATGTAACCAAAAATGAAAAACTTGAAGAGCAAGGAAATAGTAAGTACTATACTCATATATACACTCACCAGCATGTATAGTATAGTATGTGTATACATGCAATATATTCTCTGTCGTTGGATCACTCATACATCCATTCAACAAATATCATTACTCTGTCGTTAGATCATTCAAACATCAATTAAAAAAATAGTGTCACTCAGACATAGAGTCAATATTAAAAGAGACAAAACCCTAGGGTTTTCTATTTGCACACTGTATAAACCATTAAAACCACCACCGCCGGGAATCATGTATCTCCAACACAACACAACACACCACCTCCACCTCCACCCAACTTCAACCACACGCTGCCACCACCACCCAACTTCAACCACACACCATCACTTCCACCCAACTTCAACCACACACCGCCACCACCACCCAACTTCAACCACACACCATCACCTCCACCCAACTTCAACCACACACCACCACCACAACCCATCTTCAATCCCACACCACCACCTCCACCCAACTTCAACCACACCGCCACCCAACTTCAACCACACACCACTACTACCAACTCTCCCACCCACACTCTGATTAGTCACTCGTTCTGGTTCTGATCGCGGTGACTATCAGATTATCAGTGGTTATACTCATATGTCTTGTTCTCCTTCTCTTTGGTGTATGGTTTTTGATTGTTTGGATAAGATAAACCAACAACAGAGGAGGTTCGACGCCACCGCCACCTCCACCTCCGTTTAGTGGTCATGGTTCCTTAGGCTCAAATCCAACTAGTTTCGACGTCGACTATTTATGCATCTGCTACATCGAGACTTTCGGTTCAAGGTGGTCCGGGATCATTCCAACCAATTCATTACGCTGCAGTAGCCTTCGGGACGCTACCAACTCCTTTGCCAATGAAAACGTCTTTGGTGAAAGAGGTTTTGGTAAAGTGTGCCGGGGCGAACTTTAAGGGGGATTAACGGTCGCAATAAAAGTCCCAAGCAGACATGGAATTTCCCAATCTGATTTTGATAGAGAAATAAACTTGTTTTCGGGGGTTAGGCATGGAAGCATTGTTCCCTTGCTCTGTTTTTTACGTGGCCCACAGTTGCTTGTTTATGGTTATGCTCATAACTCCGATTTGCATCATCATCTGCATGGTATGTAATCAATGAACTGATTAGTTAAAGTAATTTGTGTTATATGTTGTTGATCATTTGATTTAATGTGTGTTATGTTTTAGATATACAAGTGATAAGTTCTCCTTTGAATATAACCCATCGAGTTAACATAGCTATATGTATCGCAAAAGGGAGATAGTACATATTCTTGCTATCCATGAGCCAAAAACTTTCTGTTGTTAGAATTATTATATATATATATATATATATATATAGGGAGCCGCTAGAATGAGAACCACCTCGAGTTGTAAGAACCACGAGAACTACACCCCACGGAGCGCCGTTCGCCATGATTTTTTTTTACAAGTAGATGTGTATATTATAAACATAGCCGTAAAAAATCATGGCGAACGGCGCTCCGTGGGATGTAGTTTTTTACACCACAAGTTTGGTGAAAAAAAAGAAAAAAGAAAAAAAATTAAAAAACACCAAACTTGTGGTGTAAAAAACTACACCCCACGGAGCGCCGTTCGCCATGATTTTTTAAGGCTGTGTTTATAATACACACATCTACTTGTAAAAAAAAATCATGGCGAACGGCGCTCCGTGGGGTGTAGTTCTCGCGGTTCTTACAACTCGGGGTGGTTCTCATTCTAGCAGCCCCCTATATATATATATATATATATATATCATAGGTCTTGGTATTTGTTTTGAATGAAATGTTTTATTATGTCTTCGGTATCATTCACGCAGACTTGAAGCTTGTTAACATCTTGCTTGATGAGAATTACAAGCCTATGTTTGCATATTTTGGTTTTTCCTGGAGGAACACCGATGTCGGCTTTGTGCGAACACCTCGACTCATGGGTACCCACTGGTACACGGCACCTAAATACCTATTGTCGGGTAGACTCGCTGAGTATGCTAACATATTTGCTTACGAGGTTATTCTATATGAATTACTAAGTGGAAAGAAAGTCAACTGCCTGCCCATGATTCATCGTGAAGTAAGAACACTCTTGATCCTTTCATTAGATTTAATATATATTTTACCTTGTTATAACTAGTAGTTACATTTACAGATCAGACCCAGTCTTAACGAAGCCGTATGATGTGGAGACGTGGTAGGCGTGGTTAAGAGCGAGTTGTTAAACAACCCAACCTACTACGAGGGGACGATAAACATGATGGTGTGTTGTGCGGCAGCGTGCCTTATATAATTGAGACCAGAGGGTTGAAACGTAAGGGAATCTAACTAGTTTTTGTATAAAAACTTTCTAAGATCATATATCTATCAGATAATGGAGACCGGAGGGTTGATTCTCAAAAACAATTGGTAACAAATGACAAATTTCTAACTGGTTGATTTTCACACAACATGGAAAGCCACGTAACTTTTGAGAGAGCTATGAGTTCTATATGTTGTATATTGGAATTGGAATTGTACACAAGTTTGTAAGTTTTATTTATTATTATTAATTGGTCCGAGGAAGAGATGGAGTCACTTAGTATACCGTGTTATGAATTTAGATATCCCACATTTTAGACCATTAGTTAGTAAGAAACATTATAAATAAAAGAAACAAATTTATAATTAGTAAGAAAACATTTCAAAAAAGAAACCATGCATGTAACTTTATCCGTATACTAAATTTGGATATCCGAGGAAAACGTATCTAAAAAAGAAATTGGTTTATTGTATAGTTAGAGAAAAATAAACAAAAATCTAAATACGAATAAAAGACTCCAATTAATGACACATGGCATTCTCTCATTCAATTCATTTATAATACTTTTTTGTTAATAATTAATAATTATGAAGATCTAATTCTAACTTATAATTAAAAAAAATCGTAAGTGCTCTATAATTTGAATATTCTTAAACTGGATAAGGATATGCTTCAATTAACTTAACATTTATGCGTAAGGGGAAGGTTCATTTGAGAAGAAATTTAATGTGAGAAGAAAAAGAAGAAAATATATACTAATAAAATACTATTTCATTTATAACTCATATCATTAATTTTTCTCTCTTTACTTATTTAGTCAACTAATCATTAATTATTTTATATATAATCTACAAATCCTGCACATATCAAAATTTTTCTACATATACACTACACATTATAGAATTTTATCCTACACAGCCAAAATTTATCCTACACACCTCAAAATATATCCTACACAACTCATAATTTATCCTACACAATTAATAATTTATTCTACACTTTAAATTAAATTGTTTTTTAATTTAGAAAAAAATATATATTTTGAAAAGGAGTTACAAATTTAATTTAGTTAGTTATTAAAGGGGAAGAATACAAATTCATGATTTATGTAAGTTTACCAATATACCCTTATATGAAAAGTAAATGCAAATATTAAATGAAGTAAAATGAAACATTCTTATTGGTTGAAACTTCTTCTTTTTTCTTCTTACAAAAAATTTTTCTCATTTGAACCTTCCACTTATGCGTAAATCAAATATATATATATATATATATATATATATAATATTTATTATTATTGTTATTATTACTGTAACACCCCGTGTTTTCGAATGTCAAAGTCAAAGTCAAAGTTTGACTTCTTTGACTGTAATTAGTCTATTTTAAAATTTGTATTATGTGGAGTAAGTGTTGTCTAATCAAAATAGTCGAATGATTGATCAATGCGAACCGTTTAACGACCTTGAATAGCAGGAAGTAACAATGCAATAAAGTTAGTCAATCAATAATCATGCTAATCAAATCGTCATCGAACTCAAAATCGAAATATGCGAACTTGGGTGTTGCTATACGTGTGTGTGTGCCTTACGTGTTACTTGTGTATGTTTACTTTATGATTATGCGTGTGGTGATCAATCGAATCGAAACTCGAAACTCAATCGAACCCAATCAAAATCGAAACATGAAGTATAGATGCTTATATGTTGATATAGTGGTTAGGGCTGAAAGTAATTTGAATAGGAAACTCTATCGTATTCGTATCATCCTCCATCGAAATCGAAATATCAGAAATCGTCGCCCAAACGCTCAAAACAAGTGGCTGATCGAACAGGCTTCAGCCGACCGAACAAGCCCAGTCGATCGGACAGACTGTCTGATCGAACAGGCTATCCGATCGGGATGCCTGGCCGATCGGCCAGCCCTTTCCTCTTTTGGCAGCCTATAAATAGCCCTGTCATTGTCATTCTTTCCACTTTTGGAAAGATCTGACCGACCAGCTCGTGCTCCTCTTCTTTTCTCAGATTTCTTCCGATTTCGGTAAGTTTTCATCCTAAACCTTGTACTTTCTTGATCAATACACACTTCTACACCTTTCTATCTTTCAGATCTTGATTTCTAACCGTGAAATCACCAAGATCTAAGCATTCTAGGATGATGTCATCATAGTGTTCCTCAAGAACATCATGTTTTGGCCTCATTCCACCATGAATAGCTTGGATCTAACCGATTTCCACATAAACAAACTATGATCCACCGCAGATCTGGACATTCACATGATGTAAAGGATTGAAAGGAGGATTTCCAACTTTCTTTCAACTCTTTTACACTCAATGCCATCAAGCCGGTAGAAACGAAGCTTGAGTCAACTCACCAAACATTCTAATGGATGAGTGATTCCAGATTCGGATTCTATCTACGAGGTTCACCGACTCCGGGTTAAACATCAAACTGCCGTTCCGAACCAGCTAACCGGCCGGACTTGGGTGATTCCTGTCCGAGCAGGAGAAACAAGTAAAAACAAAGGTCCCATGGTTCAACTCGTTGCCAAACTACCTCGATATAACGTCAATAATCAAAACAGCCAAGTGTTAGACGACATGCCGACCAGGTCAGGATGCTGACCGAACGGTTAGGCTGTCCGAACGAACAGCCCAACCGATCGGACAGGTCAGCCGATCGACCAGGCCAGCCGATCGGCTAACATATGGCCCCACATTTTGATAATTTCATGAAGTATGGTATTGAACGAAGTAATGTCGATCGACCCATAGTTTGATAACATTACTGTTCGGATCATGAGATACTATGCTTCAACACTTAGTTGATTTTCAACTCGTCCAAAGCCTTGGGTGCCACCCGACCGGACATACTGTCCGATCAGGTGACAACCTAGCTAAGGACCATCACTGAAGTACCTAACCGATCGGCTAAGCCGACCGATCGAACGAACCGTACGATCGATCGACCTGAAAGGTAAGAATACTTCAATGTTTTCAAATACTGCAACAAAAACTTCAAAAGTTCAAACCATCATACACAAACACATCCTGCACAAAGGAAGAAACAATCCACTTGAACAGTCCAACCGATCGAGCCTACCGGCCGATCGAATTGGCTGTCCGAACGGATTGTCCAGCCGAACGAACCAGCCGTCCGATCGAACCTACTGTTCGATCGACCAGACTGTTCGACCCACTGTCACTTGTTTCCATTTTCGCATTACTTATCGTTATGCTATCGAACTATTCAGGCTAACCCTACTCTCAAGTGCTCCCTTCAATCCATCAATCAATCCCTGTGAGTATACTTGAACCCTTTTTGCTTTAGCACTTTTGGGTGTTACATACGTTACTTATCTAAATCACAATCGAACACACTACTCAATACTTTATACGCTAACCGATCTGCATGTATTACGTGACTAAATGAATGCTTGTTGTTATGTTTACACGTGGAATGTTGTCTACCTACCTTAACGACGTAGTACTATAGTTTGGACTCAGCACCCGTTCACACGAGGGTTGTTAAGGACCATTACTTGCATGGATTACGGTGGTAATCATGTATTGCGAACTGTCTCGGACAGTCAACCCGCAGTCACTGGTATCGACAGATCCATGTCGATAATTAACATGCTTCGTTTTCCTCTGTGTACGTGCTGGTTATGCGTAAACTATTTCGAACTCTACTATGCTATTATCAAACTTGTATGCTCACCTTTACATTATATGTATTGACTTTATTTTAACATATGTGACAGGTGTTTAAGATGTTTGCTTGCTAGGAAAGCAAGGCTAGAATAGAGCCCTAGAGCCCCCCAACAAATAGTTGTCTGTCAGGATCAAGCGTCTAGAGCATAGTTGTCAGTAGATCTTGTCAGACCGGGTCACTAGAAGCATTTGAACAATACTTATCTATTTTATTTAAAATCTGAGTTGTCGGAACAGAATTACTTGACTAGCTGTTATCTGTAATAATATATTTTATTATTTGGGATACGGTATGGGACGTATCATTTAACTGAATAGTATTAATAGTTGTTGTGGAAACTTCTGGACAATCTGTTTCGCTCAGTGCCATGCCCCGATGATTCCGCCATCAGTTGGGGTGTGACAATTACTCTTTAATAATATTATTATATTTATTAATTTTAATATTTAGGGTGTACTTTGAGAAAGTTACAATACCAACCTTAAAAAAGATAATTATTTTCCAAACTACTTGATAGCAAATAAAGAACAAATTATAATAGTAAGAAATTTCATAACCTGGAAATTCACTCCAATTCAAACCTCAAATCAACTTACTAAAAAAATGTTTCGAATCTCAAATCATATTACTATCATCAAGTTGATCACAAATACATCCAACTTTGTTTGAGTCATTTAATCTCGATATGTATATCAATTCTCCATTACCTAATAAGTAAATTACTCAGGAGACACATGGCACAACTTTAGGCATTCTTAACTTTTGGTTTTCCGTCTAAAGCGTATACCATTTAACTTATATGTGAATCCTTACCCGATTTCCTTTTAAATATTACATTTTATACATCATGTATTAATTATTGAAACTTTACGGTTTCTATAATAACGTTTAAACTCAGCGTTGTTTTATTTCTATTTTTAAAATAAGAGTTGTAATTCTTATTCTCATTTTCCTCATTTGTCTTTTGTATACCACATATTTTAATATTACAAAAATAAAATCAAATTTTATAAACTCCAAATCGTGTAGTACACGGGATTTCAATTTAGTACAATAATAAATAAATAACAAAAACGAAAAAGTTAGAACACTTGGAGAACAATAGAGGTGGGTTTTTGAATTTTGTTTCATCGATTGAAAAGATTAAAGGTAAACAAAAATATAATAATATATATATATAACAAAAATCATTTTTTGTGTTTTTTGTTCATTGCGTTTTACGCATCTGGGTTTTCGAATTTTTTTCTTCAAAAGTATTATGATAGTATAGTTGTTTTAAAGATAAAAAAGGCCCGTTTTTACGGTGCAATTTTTATTAAAAAATGATGTCGTATGAAAGAATTATTAATGTTTTAAAAACGGAGGAACTGGAGGAGTGAGAAACTATTTGCTTGGATGGTCTATAATACGCTTAAACAAACCAACGCGCCTCCATATTTTGTTCAATTTGACCCATTTAATCTTAGCCATTTATTTTAGATCTAATGGATAGGATTACTTCCTAACCTTCCTACCAAAAATTATCTTCCTAGTATATCCTGACCTTAAAAATGAATTCAGTAGTATTAAATTTAATAAATAATTGGTTTCATATTGTAAAGTTACGGAAAATAAAACAAATATATAATATGTATGTAACCAAAAATGAAAAGCTTGGAGAACAAGGAAAGAGTAAGTACTATACTCATATATACACTCACCAGCATGTATAGTATAGTATGTGTATACATGCAATATATCCTCTGTCATTGGATCACTCACACATCCAATCAACAAATATCATTACTCTGCCGTTAGATCATTTAAACATCAATTCAAAAAACAAGTGTCACTCAAAAAACAGAGTCAATATTAAAAGAGACAAAACCCTAGGGTTTTCTATTTGCACACTGTATAAACCATTAAAACCACCACCGCCCGGAATCATGTATCTCCAACACAACACAACACAACACAACACAACACAACACAACACAACACAACACAACACAACACAACACAACACAACACAACACAACACAACACAACACAACACAACACAACACACCACCTCCACTCAACTTCAACCACATCGCTACCACCACCCAACTTCAACCATGTCACAACCCCCGATCCCTAGTTCCCGGGAACGGGCGGCCGTGAACCAGTTTCGGTGGTATCACGTTATTACTTATTTGGCAGTGAAAATTTTCATCAGGACCGTAGTTAGGAAATATTAAATCAGAGTAAACCACCATATATTATAATATTAAACACATGGGTAAAACCCAAGTTTTCATTACAAACTGATTTACAGGGATAAATCCCACTTTATTGAAATAAACGCTTTCTTTTATTTAGGTAACTTTTATAGCCACTTTTCCAAGCCTTCAGTGCTGTCCAGCTGGCTTCTAATTGGCTTTCACATTGTGTTACCTGAAACGCGTTTTAAAAAAACATTTTGTCAGTGGAAAATACTGGTGAGTGAATCCCAGTTTAATCAAGAAATATTAATTTAATTTAAACAGTATTGAGGGCGATTACAATGTTTATATCTACCCAATTACTCATTCAGTACTGTCAATCCTGACTTGTGGGTCATATTACACATTGGCTAACTCTTCGTCCAATTGTAACGTTACTCACATTTTGTATACAAAACCCCAACATACCGGCAATAATCGTAGAATTACAAAGACTCAATCACTGCTAAATTGCATTGTAAAAAGGTTAAGGTTTTGTAAAAACAGTTTACAAAAAGGAGATTACTCACGTTGCTGTCTTAGGGTTTTCAGTAGTGATTTCCTGAGAATAATCTATAAATTACACAAATGCACGTGTGTTAGTATAATAACCCATTTTAACATTAGTAATACCCTCCCCGAGAGGGCATTCCAACGACTACGTCGGGCAGAACCACGACAGCCGTTACGGAACCCTAGATCAACCGGGCAGAGTATCTAATACGTATTCAGGGGTTATGATACTTACAACGGAGCAGAACCTCGCTATTTAGGGGGGTATAATGCCCAGGTATAGTGTATACTACGTAGAAATTGAGAGAGAAGAAAGAAAATGAACGAAACAGACTGAAGGCCCGTTGCCCTCTTATATAGGGCTGTAATCGCGTCTCCACGCGGCCCGCGTAAAGAACATGCCAAGCTTACACGGCCCGCGTCAACGCTGGGTCAACGCGTAGCTTGGCTGGGTCACCAAGTAGACTTGACACGGTGCTGACACGTGTCAGCTCAGGGCTGCGCCACAATTTGGGACACTCGCGGCCCGCATAAACTTAAACGGGATCATACGCGGCCCGCATGAACTAAAGAATTCAGCGGAGTCCGGTTACACCCTCACACGGCCCGCGTAAATGGTTGGGGTTGGGTCTATGCGGCCCGCCTCAACTTAATATTTATTGTTTTTAATTTATTTTATAAATTATAATCTACTTTGGGCTCGGTTTTCACATACGGGGTGCATATAAAGACATATTGAGACATTTTAAGATATATTAGGGTGTCGAAAAATTTATGAGGATGTCGGTTTACGTTAGGGTTGTTATATCCTCCCCACCTTGTTTTAGAGCTCGTCCTCGAGGTCTACTGGAACAAGTGCGGATATTTCTTTTGCATTTCTGATTCAAGCTCCCATGTGTACTCAGGTCCTCTTTTGGAGTACCACTTTACTTTGACCAGAACTAGTCTATTGTGCTTGAGATTTTTGATTTTCCTATCTTCAATCTGTAGAGGTCTCTCTACAAATTTGAGTTGTTCATTAACCTCTATATCCTTGAGAGGTACTACGAGTGATTTATCAGCTAGGCACTTTTTGAGATTGGATATATGGAATACATCATGTATTCCTGCCATTTCCTCTGGCAGTTGTAGCTGATAGGCTACAGGTCCTATTCTTTTAATAATCTCAAAGGGTCCAATATACCTGGGACTTAGCTTTCCTCTTTTGATAAATCTCACTATTCCTTTCCAAGGTGAAACTTTTAATAATACTTTGTCTCCCACCTGAAATTCTAACGGCTTACGTCTGATGTCAGCGTAGCTTTTCTGTCGATCACGTGCTGCTTTCAATCGTTCCTTGACTTGAATGATTTTATCAGTTGTTTCTTGTACTATCTCGGGTCCAGATAGTTGCTTTTCCCTAATTTCTGCCTAACAGGCTGGGGTTCTGCATCTTCGTCCATAAAGTGCTTCGAATGGTGCAGCATTGATACTTGTGTGATAACTGTTATTATAAGAAAATTCTATCAAAGGTAAGTGATCATCCCAATTACCTCCGAAACCAATTACACAAGCTCTAAGCATGTCCTCCATTGTCTGAATTGTCCTTTCACTTTGCCCGTCCGTTTGAGGATGATAAGCGGTGCTTAGATTTAGCTTGGTTCCTATTGCTTTTTGGAAACTTGACCAAAAATGAGAGGTAAAACGGCTATCCCTATCAGAAACAATTGATAAAGGTATTCCATGTAATGAAACGATTTCATTTACATACAATTTAGCTAATTGTTCCATGATAAAGGTTTCCTTCATTGGTAAGAAATGAGCTGACTTGGTTAGCCTATCTACAATCACCCAGATTGTATCATTACCTTTTCTTGTTTTGGGTAATTTAGTAACAAAATCCATTGTTATCAATTCCCATTTCCAAACTGGCATTTCTAATTGCTGTAATAAACCTGAGGGTTTTTGGTGTTCAGCTTTAACTTGTGAACAAGTTAAACATTTAAAAACATAAGCTGCTATATCCTTTTTCATTCCTATCCACCAGAAATTTTTTCGTAAATCCTGGTACATTTTATCACTTCCTGGATGCATCGTATATTTAGATTTATGAGCTTCTTCTAATATACGGTGGCGTAAATTTCCTAATTTAGGTATCCACATTCTCTTTTTATGGAATCTCCAAATTCCATCTGTTCCTTGTTCTAATTCCTTAATCATTCCTTTTAATTTTTCAGTATCTTCCTTGATTACTGATTCTTGTGCTTTTCTAATCTGATCATTTAAATCTACTTGCAGATTTAATTTAAGAGAACGTACCCTTTTTGGCTTTTCGTGATATTTTCGACTTAAAGCATCTGCCACTATATTGGCTTTTCCTGCATGATACTGGATATCATAATCATAATCGCTAAGCAATTCCATCCAGCGTCTTTGTCTCATATTCAACTCTTTTTGCCCGAAAACATATCTCAAACTCTTATGATCTGTGAATATGGTAAACTTACTACCATAGAGATAATGTCTCCAGATCTTAAGGGCAAAAATTATAGCTCCTAATTCCAAATCATGGGTTGAATAATTTTCTTCATGACTCTTAAGTTGTCTCGAGGCATAAGCTATGACCTTTTGACGTTGCATCAACACACATCCGTAACCTGATTTTGAAGCATCACAATAAACTACAAAGTCTTCAGTTCCTTCGGGTAATGCTAGTATAGGCGCACGGGTTAATCTTTGCTTAAGGATTTTAAAGGCTTCTTCTTGTTTTGGTCCCCATTCAAACTTAACGGATTTACAGGTTAACTTGGTTAAGGGAATGGCTATTCTAGAAAAATCTCGAATAAATCTTCTATAATAATCGACCAATCCTAAGAAAGTTCTAACCTCGGTTGGTGACTCAGGGGTTTTCCATTTAGTAATTGCCTCGATCTTTGTTGGATCTACATGAATTCCTTCATGATTTACTAAATGTCCAAGAAATTGTACTTGCTCTAACCAAAACTCGCACTTTGAAAACTTAGCATAAAGCCTTTCCTTTCTTAACAAACTTAAAAGTAAGTGCAAGTGCTTTGCATGCTCCTCTTTACTCTTAGAGTAAATTAGAATATCATCTATGAAGACAATTATGAATTTATCCAAATATGGCTTACATATTCGGTTCATCATTTCCATAAATGCGGCTGGGGCATTGGTTAAACCAAATGGCATGACAGTAAATTCATAATGACCATACCTCGTTCTAAATGCGGTTTTAGGAATGTCCTCTTCATGTACTTTTAACTGATGATATCCTGATCTTAAATCAATTTTAGAGAAAAATCGAGCTCCTTGAAGTTGATCAAACAGATCATCGATCCTCGGTAATGGATACCGATTCTTAATCGTGACTTTGTTCAGTTCACGGTAGTCAATGCACATACGCATTGATCTGTCCTTCTTTTTAACAAACAATATTGGCGCTCCCCATGGCGATGAGCTTGGCTGTATGAATCTTTTTTCTAACAATTCGTCTAATTGTTTCTTTAATTCCTGCATTTCGGCGGGTGCCAAACGGTAAGGTGCTTTGGCAATTGGTGTTGTTCCTGGTAGTAGGTGGATTCTAAATTCAACTTCCCTGTCTGGCGGTAGTCCTGGTAATTCTTCTTGAAAGACATCTGAAAACTGGGACACTACTGGAATGTCGTTTAATTCTTTTCCTTTAGTGTTAGTGATTATAGAAATCAAATACACTATAGATCCTTTTCTTATACAACTTGCAGTTTTCATCACGGAAATGAATTTAGTGAATCTAGATAATTTATTTCCTTTAATTGTGATCTTTTCACCCCTTGGTGAATTTACTTGAATTGACTTTTGATCACATAAAATATTGGCTTTATTGGCTATTAACCAATCCATTCCTAACACAACATCGAATCCAGCCAGATTCATTGGGTAAAGGTTTGCAATAAATTCTTGATTAAAAATTTCTATTCTTGCTCCCTGCAAGATTTCAGAAATTCTAACGGTTTCTCCATTTGCGGTCTCTACTATACATTCTTGTGGTAGTTTAGTTAATGATTGATTTAAGAGTTTGCAAAACGAAGTATTAATAAAACTTTGGTTTGCACCAGAGTCAAATAATACTTTAGCAAAAATATCATTAACTAAAAACGTACCATCGATGACGTCTGGAATCATCTTGGCTTCATCTGCAGTTATATATACATGTGATTAATCATCTTGGAATCATCTTAACGTATATTTTGCGAAAATAATCATGTGATTAATGATTATATATACATCGGAAATACGGGTTTACTAAAAACTTTTACAAATCATAAGTTATTCTACATCACGTGGTTGAATTCGTTGTTTAAAATTTACAACATAGCAAAGTGCGGAAGCGTGTATCTATAGTGTGTTCGGTTCTTCGTTGAGCTTGATCGTCTTCCGGCATCCCAAAGTGTACCTACATTTCATAAACATGAAATGCTTTAGTCTTACAGGGTTTAAATCATGTCCAAACGAGTACGGGAAACAATTGATGTTCAAAAGAAAAACAAGAACTTGAAAAATAATCTCCACCGTAACTTACGGTGGCACCGTAAGTTACGGTGGCCCCTGAGTTCATACTCTTCTACCGTACAACAGTAGGTTACCACCGTAACCATATCAGCTCCACCGTAACTTACGGTGGCACCGTAAGTTACGGTGGGCCCTGTATGCAACTTTTCCATTTTGCCGTAATTTGACACGAAATCTTTCGTATCTTTCAAACCGCTTATCCGTTTGACTTACCGTTTCTTCCTGCATGTTTAAAATTTGATTCTCCATCATATAGTGTTGAAATCCGATATCCGGCTTGATAAAATTTAAGACTTTTAAGTCTTCGGCTTAATACTCTTTTACCAAAATTTGACCCGTTTGTGATTTTATCAAACATACAAGTTTGTTCGACCCTTATTTCTCACCAACCTATTAAATTCAATAATGTCTAACATATTAGGTTCCGATTATAGAATTATATACCTTCTTTAATCCATTTCACCCATATGCTTATTTTGACCCGTTTGAGGTATTTACGCATTTTAGTCTAGAACTTGTGCTTTTCTTTTGACGCCACAAAAGTCCATGTCTAATTAACTACAAATATTCCACCACAACTATTTTGTGGCGGATTTAACATAATGAATCCCTTTTTCCCAAATTTACCCATTGGTTGATCATTTTACGCAAATGACCGTTTTTGAGCATTTGACCCACGAATATGAATCACTATACGACGAAGGGCTTTCGCTAAATATTTGACCAAAAATTGTATGTTTAACCAAAAGCATATTTAAACGTACCTGGCTCGGGTCAAGGTATTGACCCGTTTACATAACTTTTGCTTTAAAGCTTTCTAGTTTAAGCAACGCATACTTATGTTATTTCCTGTGATTACAAAACTCAACAAGCGATTGTCAAATGTAATTGTCAAATGGTGCTAACAACACCATTTGACCCATTTAGTCTAATTTGCCATTTATCCATATGAGATGGTACTTAGTTACCATTTCATCCCTTTAAACCTAACCCGGTTTTCCTTTAACTTGTTTTACTTAAAACCGTTTTTATTTGTTCGTCATTACATGACTAATTTACCTTTTTACTCCTTTTACCATGATTCATGATTTCTACCATTTTCCCTTGTTCCGACTCTCATTGAATCGTGTCGGAACATTGTATACCAACACTTAGTAGCATTCATATGCAATACTTGAAATTAAGTAATTTTGCAAGCAATGTAAAGGGGCGTAAGCTCCACTTACCTCGCATCCGAATATGCTTTTCTTCTCGTGCTTGATTCGTTTGACCACTTCTATCCCAAGCCTCCACCTAGCTCGTTAGGCGACAAACTATCATCATTCACAAGGTGGTTAGATTAGTCATTTCAATTCACGACTATTCCACCTCACGTATTTTCTATGTCGAAACTACTATTTGACTTTATCATTGGTTAGTTTGACTTTTAAAAGTCAATTGACTTACCAACATATTCATATGCACATTTGGTTCTTTAAACTCACTTAGGCATATTTCATCCGAACTCTTAACAAAAAATCAATTTTTACATACTAACTAGTAAGCCGCGATTTCATTTAGGCATTTCATATCAATGAAAATTGGCTGTTTTTGGTGACTTGTTTAACCTGTTTACAAGTCCTCAAAAATTATGATTTTTTTATGTGGCGTACCTCTCGGAGGGTTAGCCCTTGAGTTAAAATTTCAAGATCTAACTCTTTACCAAAAATTCGTGAAAATTCATTTACTAAGCTGCAATCAGATTCGTCACTTCTGACTGCAGCTTACGGAAAAATTCATTTAAAATTCCTCGTTTATCCGATTGACGAAATTCCAATTGGCGATTTTTCTAATCACTTAGCACTTTCTACAGTACAAATTTGAGATCATAACTCAATTCCTAAATTGAGTTATGACATTCGTAATGGGCTGCAAATTCTGCCAGAAAACGCAGCTTGAACCTTTGATACGGAAAAATTCATAAAACGCTCAATTTTCGTCGAAAAAATGCGATTCCAGTGGGGTTTTAAAGATATTTCCTGGAATTACATTTTAGACTCAAGAAACACATGATTTTATCAGGTTTTGTCCAGGTTACAGCCAATACAAATCGGCTGTAAATTCTGATCAAGAATCGTTTGAA
Source organism: Helianthus annuus (assembly GCF_002127325.2). Taxonomy (NCBI): domain Eukaryota; kingdom Viridiplantae; phylum Streptophyta; class Magnoliopsida; order Asterales; family Asteraceae; genus Helianthus; species Helianthus annuus. Next base: position 188,732,689 of record NC_035449.2, on the reverse strand, counting down.
TTCAGCTTTCAGTTTAAGCTTGTTCTTGACATCATAACACTATTCTTTTGAAATCAAAACCCTAAAAACATCTCATACATGAATTTGGTATCAACAAAGACTTGAGCTAAGCATGATTTCAACATATACTTGTCTAGGGTTTACTCCTAGACACTACTATGTTCCTATTTCATCTACATATCATACATACATCATCAAATTTCAGATTTCCCAATTTCATGAAAATTTCAAACAGAGAATTAACATCAAATTTTACATACCTTACAACCCTCTTGCAATGGGGATCAATAATCTATGCTTGATTTTCGATTTTGACTTGGATTGAGCCTTCAATTTGCAAGTTTGGTGAAGATTTAGGGTTTTGATGTGTGGGGATCGCCCCCCTGTTCTTCTTGTACGACCAGACACCTCCTTGTGGGGTGTTTGGTGTGTTTTATTTAATTAATTAAAGTTAAGTTTCAATTTTAACAATATTGGCCCCCCTAATTTGGTTAGTTAATTAAGTAGGGCACAACCTACTTATTTCTAACAATATTCCCCACTTAGTAACTAGGTTTAATATTCCTAGTTAACTTTGCGGGTTCGAGAATATTTATGACTAAGTTTATTTCGGGTCCCGTTAACTCGCGCCTTCTATCACTTTATTTCTTAAAAGCTTTTTATTCACTTCAAATAAATATTAGGATTATTAAATAAATTCCTAATATTTGCTAGTTTACTTTTACCACTAACGGTACTTTCCCCGTCTTTAGTATTAACGGGGTTTAATTACCAAACCCGTTTTCGGGGTGTTACAAGTCTACCCCCCTTAAAGAGGTTTCGTCCCCGAAACCTTTTTTTACTTAATTTATCGAGTTCCACTCCATGCATTTGCTCTCGATAATCAATTAAGCATTTCTCATATCTTAACCGATTGTTAGTATTACCAGAAAAGTATGGTAATATCCTTTTGGTTATTAATCATCTACGTATCTTATATGACATGATGCGACTTGAAATAACGTAATCTCGTTATTTCCACTAGTTTAATCAACTTAGCGATATTCAATGCTTTCATATACTATCAGATTTCTTTATGAACCCGTTACTTTGACCCGTTTAAAGGTGTTTAGTGAAATCTTTCACTTTTAGCAACAAATCTTTTTATTTTCAAATTTATTTATTCGGTTCAGTTATACCGAATTTACCACTTACAAGCAAACCAAATTTCTTAACTTGAATTACTGACCTTAACCGGTTTCACTAACTAGACTTATTAGTCCGGTTTCTTTTTACCGCTCGCTTGGTTATAATGTGATTCTTCTTCACATTGTACCTCTTGACCGTGATCATGTCACATCATGTTTAATTTATATCAACCTTTTCATCTTCGAAAATATCATTTTTCGAATATATTGTCTTGCACCTATCAGTGTCAAGATTTGTATCTTTCATACTTATTATTTAAATTCCTATCAGAGTCTATGTTTGTAAAAACATTATTTCTTACTAAAACCGAAGTTTTAGTTTTAGGATCTTCTCTTTAACTTTTGTCAATTATCCCTACCAGGATATTGACAGTCCATAATTTATTCTTATTTGGTTATATCCCATTACCGGGCTCATTATTCTCTTGCATTTAACGCTACCCTTATCTGGCTAGCGCTCATTTGTGCCATTCGGCGTTATATTGTATTCAACCTGTTTGACTTATTAATGTGAAATCCATCACTTATAAACAATCAACTTTATTCTTTATTCAACCCATTCGACTTCGAATAGTTGAACATATTTACTCACAATTTCTATATACGAGATTTTATAGTCATAACTTGTAATCCAAGTCCTTTGACTTTTCAACCCGCGTTCACGTCTCTTGGTTTACGCATGCGTTTAATTCTTACCCATCAACCGGGTGTTTTACCAAAGTCGTTATTATTGCAACCCTCCCGGTATGCATTAAGACCTCGCTTCATTTTTTTTATATTCCGACTTTGTCTTTAAGTTTGACGTTTTACAATAACGACCCGTTAAGGGACATATTTGCATTTTCCGGGTTCGAGTGTAAGTACACTCCCTCCCAATGCTTGTCTAAATCATTTTACATGTTTGCGTTTTCTGGGTTCGAGTGTAAGTACACTCCCTCCCAATACTTGTCTAAATCATTTTACATGCTTGCGTTTTCTGGGTTCGAGTGTAAGTACACTCCCTCCCAATACTTGTCTAAATCATTTTACATGCTTGCGTTTTCTGGGTTCGAGTGTAAGTACACTCCCTCCCAATACTTGTCTAAATCATTTTACATGCTTGCGTTTTCTGGGTTCGAGTGTAAGTACACTCCCTCCCAATACTTGTCTAAATCATTTTACATGCTTGCGTTTTCTGGGTTCGAGTGTAAGTACACTCCCTCCCAATACTTGTCTAAATCATTTTACATGCTTGCGTTTTCTGGGTTCGAGTGTAAGTACACTCCCTCCCAATACTTGTCTAAATCATTTTACATGCTTCTTTGTCCCTTCACTCGGGCTCATTATCCTGATGTAATACGCTTCCGTCACTCGGTTGTGCGTTTACATTATTATCAAATATTTTGCTTATCTGATTCATTTGGGTACTTTTTAATTAGTCCCATTCACCCCGCCCTTACTACATCGGATGTAAACGTGTCCGCCATAAGAAGTTCATGGTATCATATGCCACTACTTACTTGGCCAGAGTAAGCGATTAACACATGACGCACATGACCTTTTTATAGTTTTCACATCACGCCCTATGTAAATAACGCCTCTATTTGTTTCTCTTGGAAACAATATCCCGAATACATTTTCTATTCGGGTTTTTCCAAGTTTTTAATCTACATATGCAACTTTCAATTTCTACTTATTTGTTGCATATTACTATTTGTGCGATTATTTAAAATGTGCACCTGGTAATGTTTTCCCCGACGGGCGTTCCTTGCCATTAACCTTGTTCGCGGTCTTTACGCGATTTAGTCCTCGGTGAGCATGCTCCTCTTGTCATACTTCGGATCGTTCCATCATCGTATCCACAATTCGTTTGACTCTCGTCGTCTTCAACGCGAGTGTCCTTTAATTAAAACATTCACAAGAGTTAGTAATATCAACTTTAATAATCACCCGTATTATAATACGAGGCTTTTTCTACTATACGCGTCAACGCACGTATTTTCGTCAACTATATCAATCATTTTAATTGGGGTAACGTGTATCACACGATAACCCTATGTGTTGTTCACAACATTTCAACACATACCAAACCATTAATATACATGTACTTACCGGATTTGCGATCAAGCCTCGAACCGAACACATTTTGTCAACAACCTTGAGCTCTGATTACCAACTTGTAAGACCCGTTCTTATAAATCAAGGCTTAACGTATATTTTGCGAAAATAATCATGTAATTAATGATTATATATACATCGGAAATACGGGTTTACTAAAAACTTTTACAAATCATAAGTTATTCTACATCACGTGGTTGAATTCGTTGTTTAAAATTTACAACATAGCAAAGTGCGGAAGCGTGTATCTATAGTGTGTTCGGTTCTTCGTTGAGCTTGATCGTCTTCCGGCATCCCAAAGTGTACCTACATTTCATAAACATGAAATGCTTTAGTCTTACGGGGTTTAAATCATGTCCAAACGAGTACGGGAAACAATTGATGTTCAAAAGAAAAACAAGGACTTGAAAAATAATCTCCACCGTAACTTACGGTGGCACCGTAAGTTACGGTGGCCCCTGAGTTCATACTCTTCTACCGTGTGTTCGGTTCTTCGTTGAGCTTGATCGTCTTCCGGCATCCCAAAGTGTACCTACATTTCATAAACATGAAATGCTTTAGTCTTACGGGGTTTAAATCATGTCCAAACGAGTACGGGAAACAATTGATGTTCAAAAGAAAAAAAGGACTTGAAAAATAATCTCCACCGTAACTTACGGTGGCACCGTAAGTTACGGTGGCCCCTGAGTTCATACTCTTCTACCGTACAACAGTAGGTTACCACCGTAACCATATCAGCTCCACCGTAACTTACGGTGGCACCGTAAGTTACGGTGGGCCCTGTATGCAACTTTTCCATTTTGCCGTAATTTGACACGAAATCTTTCGTATCTTTCAAACCGCTTATCCGTTTGACTTACCGTTTCTTCCTGCATGTTTAAAATTTGATTCTCCATCATATAGTGTTGAAATCCGATATCCGGCTTGATAAAATTTAAGACTTTTAAGTCTTCGGCTTAATACTCTTTTACCAAAATTTGACCCGTTTGTGATTTTATCAAACATACAAGTTTGTTCGACCCTTATTTCTCACCAACCTATTAAATTCAATAATGTCTAACATATTAGGTTCCGATTATAGAATTATATACCTTCTTTAATCCATTTCACCCATATGCTTATTTTGACCCGTTTGAGGTATTTACGCATTTTAGTCTAGAACTTGTGCTTTTCTTTTGACGCCACAAAAGTCCATGTCTAATTAACTACAAATATTCCACCACAACTATTTTGTGGCGGATTTAACATAATGAATCCCTTTTTCCCAAATTTACCCATTGGTTGATCATTTTACGCAAATGACCGTTTTTGAGCATTTGACCCACGAATATGAATCACTATACGACGAAGGGCTTTCGCTAAATATTTGACCAAAAATTGTATGTTTAACCAAAAGCATATTTAAACGTACCTGGCTCGGGTCAAGGTATTGACCCGTTTACATAACTTTTGCTTTAAAGCTTTCTAGTTTAAGCAACGCATACTTATGTTATTTCCTGTGATTACAAAACTCAACAAGCGATTGTCAAATGTAATTGTCAAATGGTGCTAACAACACCATTTGACCCATTTAGTCTAATTTTCCATTTATCCATATGAGATGGTACTTAGTTACCATTTCATCCCTTTAAACCTAACCCGGTTTTCCTTTAACTTGTTTTACTTAAAACCGTTTTTATTTGTTCGTCATTACATGACTAATTTACCTTTTTACTCCTTTTACCATGATTCATGATTTCTACCATTTTCCCTTGTTCCGACTCTCATTGAATCGTGTCGGAACATTGTATACCAACACTTAGTAGCATTCATATGCAATACTTGAAATTAAGTAATTTTGCAAGCAATGTAAAGGGGCGTAAGCTCCACTTACCTCGCATCTGAATATGCTTTTCTTCTCGTGCTTGATTCGTTTGACCACTTCTATCCCAAGCCTCCACCTAGCTCGTTAGGCGACAAACTATCATCATTCACAAGGTGGTTAGATTAGTCATTTCAATTCACGACTATTCCACCTCACGTATTTTCTATGTCGAAACTACTATTTGACTTTATCATTGGTTAGTTTGACTTTTAAAAGTCAATTGACTTACCAACATATTCATATGCACATTTGGTTCTTTAAACTCACTTAGGCATATTTCATCCGAACTCTTAACAAAAAATCAATTTTTACATACTAACTAGTAAGCCGCGATTTCATTTAGACATTTCATATCAATGAAAATTGGCTGTTTTTGGTGACTTGTTTAACCTGTTTACAAGTCCTCAAAAATTATGATTTTTTTATGTGGCGTACCTCTCGGAGGGTTAGCCCTTGAGTTAAAATTTGAAGATCTAACTCTTTACCAAAAATTCGTGAAAATTCATTTACTAAGCTGCAATCAGATTCGTCACTTCTGACTGCAGCTTACGGAAAAATTCATTTAAAATTCCTCGTTTATCCGATTGACGAAATTCCAATTGGCGATTTTTCTAATCACTTAGCACTTTCTACAGTACAAATTTGAGATCATAACTCAATTCCTAAATTGAGTTATGACATTTGTAATGGGCTGCAAATTCTGCCAGAAAACGCAGCTTGAACCTTTGATACGGAAAAATTCATAAAACGCTCAATTTTCGTCGAAAAAATGCGATTCCAGTGGGGTTTTAAAGATATTTCCTGGAATTACATTTTAGACTCAAGAAACACATGATTTTATCAGGTTTTGTCCAGGTTACAGCCAATACAAATCGGCTGTAAATTCTGATCAAGAATCGTTTGAATTCAGCTTTCAGTTTAAGCTTGTTCTTGACATCATAACACTATTCTTTTGAAATCAAAACCCTAAAAACATCTCATACATGAATTTGGTATCAACAAAGACTTGAGCTAAGCATGATTTCAACATATACTTGTCTAGGGTTTACTCCTAGACACTACTATGTTCCTATTTCATCTACATATCATACATACATCATCAAATTTCAGATTTCCCAATTTCATGAAAATTTCAAACAGAGAATTAACATCAAATTTTACATACCTTACAACCCTCTTGCAATGGGGATCAATAATCTATGCGTGATTTTCGATTTTGACTTGGATTGAGCCTTCAATTTGCAAGTTTGGTGAAGATTTAGGGTTTTGATGTGTGGGGATCGCCCCCCTGTTCTTCTTGTACGACCAGACACCTCCTTGTGGGGTGTTTGGTGTGTTTTATTTAATTAATTAAAGTTAAGTTTCAATTTTAACAATATTGGCCCCTCTAATTTGGTTAGTTAATTAAGTAGGGCACAACCTACTTATTTCTAACAATATTCCCCACTTAGTAACTAGGTTTAATATTCCTAGTTAACTTTGCGGGTTCGAGAATATTTATGACTAAGTTTATTTTGGGTCCCGTTAACTCGCGCCTTCTATCACTTTATTTCTTAAAAGCTTTTTATTCACTTCAAATAAATATTAGGATTATTAAATAAATTCCTAATATTTGCCAGTTTACTTTTACCACTAACGGTACTTTCCCCGTCTTTAGTATTAACGGGGTTTAATTACCAAACCCGTTTTCGGGGTGTTACACATTATCTTATCTTCTTCAGCACACTTGCTTATTTTTAGAACAACTTCAGTCTTCTCTATCCAACGTAGAGCTACAATGGGTCCTTCATTGCCCGAGAATTCTATTGGTTTACAGGACCAGAATTCTTTGTAAGAACAACCATATGGCATGGTTCTTCTTCTTTTAGGAATGGGCGCTTGAAGTATGAGTCCATTGTTCACGCTGTGTTCTGGTTCAGTTGGTCGCTTACTGCTATGCTTACTTTTATTATTCGCTTCTTGAACCGTTTGAATAATAAATGGCATTGCATCTATAATTCCCTGTGCCACAATATGCTGAACGGCACTATTATCCATTTGGTTTCCATTGTTGTTTGGATTCTCATTAACCACGTTATTGTTACTCTGGTTATCGTTATTCAGATTATCTTGATTTCCCTCGTCGGCTATCTGAATTTTAAACATTTACGAAATATTAATATCACAAATAATATTTAAATATAGCCAATCACATGACACGCACTTTTGGTCAAAGGCGTCGAGCATTACGACTTTTACTCTATTCATATAGTATGCATCATTACACCAGTACTGAATTTAAAATTACAATACCGACTGAAATGTAAAGCTACAATACTAGTAGTATGCATCCGTAGGTTTTTTTTTTCTACCACATACACACATATTTATTATTATTATATTATTATTATATTATTTCTACCGTTTCTGCCATCACATTCACTGATATGGATTCATCCAGAAATCCATATTGCGCTCGTCGTATTTCCATACGAGACGCTCTCCCACCTGTCGCATTCTCTCACTACTTTCTAAGATTTCCTCACCGAAAGTCCTAAGTTCTTATACGTTTTCTGCACTCATTGGGGGTGCAGGTTCTAGGACTGGGTTTGGAATCTGAGGTGCGGGTTCCTGGTACGGGGCCTGGTATGGGTAGGGATTTTCTAAGATCTCCCTAATGTATGCATCGTTAATGTAATAGGGATCTTGAGGATCTAACCCTGGGTAGGCTCCTAGATTGGGCATTGGCACATTTTCCTGAATCGGGTTTTGTTGCACATAGTCCCTAACATCGTTCCACCAGGGGTCGTAATTGTTTGGGTCTAGGGGATTTGGTGCAGGTACCCTAGGTATCTCCTCTGGGTTGAAATCATGCATTTATGTTTGGTTTTCAGGGTTTTCTATTTCCATAGACTGGTCAGGATTTGGTAGTTGTGGTTGGGGTGCTAGCATTTGCTCCAGGTTTGGGTCAGCTGCAGTGGTTGCTAAAATGTGAATATTGGCTATACCCCTATTGAGCATATCCTGGGCATAGGCATCAGTTTCTCTTTTAGCTGCGGCTAACACTCGCTGTTCCTGCAACTTTTTCATACGTTTCCTACGCTCGTGTGCTCCCCTACTGAACCATCCCCTCTTTTTCTGAGGAAATGGCTCTTCAGACTGAGCCTTAAACACAAAGATTCCTTCTTCCGTATCAGCAGAGTACCCTGAGAGGGCAAGCTGAGAAGAGGAGGTGCCTTCACTTCTAGGCGAACCAGACAATTGACGATACGCGTCAGATGGTCCTTGGTCGCTCATACTGTAAACTAACAGATAGTCAGATAACACATAACAAGAAAATACAATTATGCACGTATTTCCATAATTTATTTCCTAACAATTTGAATTTTGATGTCAACGGAACACTTCTGTGGCTGAATCAGTGGCATAGCTCTGATACCACCTTCTGTCACAACCCCCGATCCCTAGTTCCCGGGAACGGGCAGCCGTGAACCAGTTTCGGTGGTATCACGTTATTACTTATTTGGCAGCGGAAATTTTCATCAGGACCGTAGTTAGGAAATATTAAATCAGAGTAAACCACCATATTTTATAATATTAAACACATGGGTAAAACCCAAGTTTTCATTACAAACTGATTTACAGGGATAAATCCCACTTTATTGAAATAACGCTTTCTTTTATTTAGGTAACTTTTATAGCCACTTTTCCAAGCCTTCAGTGCTGTCCAGCTGGCTTCTAATTGGCTTTCACATTGTATTACATGAAACGCGTTTTAAAAAAAAACATTTTGTCAGTGGAAAATACTGGTGAGTGAATCCCAGTTTAATCAAGAAATATAAATTTAACTTAAACAGTATTGAGGGCGATTACAATGTTTATATCTACCCAATTACTCATTCAGTACTGTCAATCCTGACTTGTGGGTCATATTACACATTGGCTAACTCTTCGTCCAATGGTAACGTTACTCACATTTTGTATACAAAACCCCAATATACCGGCAGTTGTCACACCCCCAAAATCCACATGCGGAGTATCACCGCTTGGGAGCGTGACATGACCAGGATCAAGCCACCAATCATATTGAACATGTAATTAATGAGTAAAAGTAAATGTCATTCAACCACCAATATGAAAGGTGTTCAAAATATAAGTATGTTATCATTGTTTAGCGGAAGCGTATAAATAAAACCCAACATAATAAAGTATGAAATGTCATAAAGTGTTTTAACGAAACATTCACGATCCGTGCCCACAACGACCTGCTCCTCCTTGTGCAAGCTCCATATGTACCTAAGGTCCTGCAAGGCATGCAGCAGAGAGTCAACAACTAGTTGAGCGAGTTCACAGTTGATAGTTCAGTAATAGTTATGGTATAGTAAGCATTGCGTTCGTTCATTAAGTCATGTATCGTATTAGTTCGTATCGCAGCCCTCTAGGCATGTATGCGAAGATTAGGGAAAGTTCTCAAGTATTCTAGACTATGTATATTTGTATCGCGGCCACCCTGGCATGTGTGCGAAGTTTTAGTATGTATAGTTCGCGGCCTTCCTAGGCATGTGTGCGAATAATAGTCATAATATCGCGGCCAACCCCTGGCGTGTGTGCGACAATCAGTTCAATTAGTATACTAGTCTAGTCGTATCTCATCATTACCCTTCCTCACCCTGAGGACCATATAACTAAGTTCCATAAGCTAGGTAAGTACAAGTAAATAATCCAAACCCATTCCCACCCTGGGAACCCCATGCCTTGGCTGTGTGAACTCACCTTGGTTTGCTCGGTATGCTAAGTATGTGCTCACAGTTTATCAATCAAATCCTAGAGTACGCATGTGTACATGATCAGTTTATATCCAAATTGTTCACGTATAGGTATAATCACAGAAGTACTAAACATGTATTCAATATCATACAAGTCATGCATACCACTTAACAGCAGTTAATCAATCCGGTTAACTTCTAACAGAGTTAAGTCAGGTTACTGTGCAAGTTATTCAAGTCGGCGAAACACAGGTTGGCGAAACACTCTCTGTTTCGTCGTTCAACCCGTTGAAGAAACACAGTTCTGTTTCGTCAACTACCCTTGGCGAAACACCCCCCTCTATTTCGTCAAACACCCTTGGCGATACACTATCCAGTTTCGTCGATTACCCCTTGGCGAAACACCCTATCTGTTTCGCCAACAATTCCGTTTCGTAAACCAGTTTCAGTTACGCCAAGTATCAGTTACGATTTCACCAGTTACGCAATATCAAAGGAAACCCTAATCATGCTAACAGCCGACAACAATCATACAATCATACAATCATCATCAATCACAGAATCATCATCTAATCATCGTACAGAATCATCATAAAGAAATCATTCAATACCGCACATCATCATCAAATTAACACATGATTAGCAAGGTATAACTATGTAGGCAGATTCATGACATTTAACGTGTATTTGATCCGTATAACATCAATAAGTTTTGCAAACATCAAACTGAAACTATAGATCATAGCCTAGTCAAAACCATCAAACAAAACATGAACACAGTCATAATCTGGCATGCTCCTTCATGATTTCAAACAAGAACAGTAATTGATGATATAGAAAAGCAATCACACATAGATAAACACTAACCGCAACGAACAGGGAAGCAACTAGATCGGTTCGAGACTTCGGAGACACTAGGTTGCCGTCAACAGAGAAAGAAAGCCCTAGGGTTTTTCTGACTTAGCTAAAGTGTGACGGAGGGAGTGGTTCCGTATAACTTATACGCGTATAATGGTCCTGGGCCCTTAATGGGCTTGACGAATCTGATGGGCCGGCGAAACAGACTTTGTTTCGTCGAGATCAAGTTGGCGAAACAGGCTTTGTTTCGTCGAGGTCGGGTCATGGCGAATCACTTGATTCGTCGGGTCATGCATTGAACGGTTTAAGGTTTCATGTAATGCAACCAAACACAAACACATGCAAACACAATACGTTTTTATTATAACACAAGGTGTACAGTTACAATTCAAGCAAGTCAACGACTAAATAGTCAAAGTCATCGTGCATTTAATGCGAAAGTGAAAGTCGGAAACTCGAGTTGTCACATTATCCCCAACTTGAAGGAAATTTCGTCCCAAAATTTGGCATGCGGTTACTGAGGAAGCTAGGTGAGTTGTATCGTTCACTGGTTTTCCTGGGGTGTCACATCCTCCCCCCGTTGATCTGGAATTTCGCCCCGAAATTCCGTGGTAGCTTCAGCCTCAGCAGTGGTTGTGCTGTTCGCGAACAACTGGGGATACTTGAGTTTCATTTGATCTTCACGCTCCCAGGTGAACTCTGGGCCGCGACGGGAGTTCCAACGAACGCGAACAAGAGGGATTCTCGTGTTCTTGAGGACCTTAACATCCTGGTCCGTGATTTCAACAGGTTCCTCGACGAACTGCAACCGCTCGTCGATAGTGAGCTCCTTCAAGGGAACTATGAGGGTCTCATCTGACAGGCACTTCTTCAGATTCGACACGTGAAAGACATTGTGAACTGCACCGAGTTCAGCTGGTAAGTTTAGCTTGTATGCCACTTTGCCAATCTTCTCAATGATCTCAAACGGTCCGACGTACCGCGGATTTAGTTTGCCTCGCTTGCCAAAGCGAACCACACACTTCCAGGGTGAAACTTTAAGTAAAACCCGGTCCCCGACCTGAAATTCCAACGGTTTCCTACGCTTATCCGCGTAGCTTTTCTGACGGTCGCGAGCTGCCGCCATACGTTGCTGTATCTGCGCAATCTTTTCCGTGGCGTCCACTACAATCTCTGGACCCATGATCTGACTATCCCCCACCTCTGCCCAACAGAGAGGTGACCGGCATTTACGCCCGTACAATGCCTCGAATGGAGCGGCTTGTATGCTGGTGTGATAACTGTTATTGTATGAGAACTCCACCAAGGGAAGATGCTTTTCCCAGCTGTTGCCGAAGTCGATTACGCATGCCCGAAGCATGTCTTCGAGAGTCTGGATCGTGCGCTCAGACTGCCCATCCATCTGAGGATGATATGCTGTGCTCATGTCTAGCCGTGAGCCAAAAGATTTGTGCATCGCTTGCCATAGCTCTGACGTGAATCATGCATCCCGATCCGAAATGATAGAGGTGGGCACCCCGTGCCTCGAAACAACTTCTTTAAGATAAACGTCTGCGAGAGTGGAGAACTTATCCGTTTCCTTTATAGCCAGAAAGTGTGCAGACTTGGTGAATCGATCCACGATCACCCATATAGTATCATTCCCACGCTGGGATCTGGGTAGGCCTGTAACAAAATCCATGGAAATTTCTTCCCATTTCCATTGCGGTATCTTGGGTTGCTGAAGTAGGCCCGCTGGTTTCTGATACTCCACCTTGACCTTTGCACACGTCAAACACTTGCCGACGTAAGTAGCGATGTGGGCTTTCATGCTAGGCCACCAGTATGTTGTTTTGAGATCGTGGTACATTTTATCCGACCCTGGATGTACCGAGTAGCGAGACTTGTGTGCTTCATCCATCACAAGTTCCCGTAATCCGCCATATAGTGGGACCCAAATACGCCCTGTTACATAATAGGCGCCGTCTTCCTTTTGTTCCATTCTTTGCCTTGAGCCGCGTAAGGCTTCAGCCTTGACGTTTTCGGGTTTCAATGCTTCTATCTGGGCAGTTCGTATCTGTGCAGGAAGACTGGACTGAATGGTGAGTTGCAAAGCTCGTACACGCCTAGGTGTAGTATCTTTCCGACTGAGGGCATCAGCCACAACATTGGCCTTGCCTGGATGGTACTTGATGGCGCATTCGTAATCGTTCAGAAGTTCGACCCATCTTCGTTGACGCATGTTCAAATCCTTTTGCTTAAGGATATGCTCGAGACTCCTGTGATCGGTGTAAATTGTGCACTTGGTACCGTACAGGTAGTGTCGCCATATCTTAAGCGCGAAAACAACAGCTCCCAGCTCTAAATCGTGCGTCGTGTAGTTCCGTTCATGAACCTTGAGTTGTCGCGAAGCGTAAGCAATAACTTTATCCCGTTGCATCAATACACACCCAAGACCCTGTATCGACGCGTCACAATAAACCACAAAGTCATCCGTGCCCTCTGGCAATGAGAGAATAGGTGCGCTGCAAAGCCTATCCTTTAAGTACTGGAAAGCGGTTTCCTGGGAATCTCCCCAACGGTAGGTGACACCTTTTTGTGTCAGTAGTGTAAGCGGCTGTGCGATCTTCGAGAAGTCTTTGATGAATCGTCTGTAATAACCCGCCAAACCCAAGAATTGGCGTATTTCCGTTGGTGTACGCGGTGCAGGCCAGTTCCTGATCGAATCTACCTTGGATGGATCAACATGAATCCCATCCTGGTTTACCACGTGGCCTAGAAAGTGGACTTCACGAAGCCAGAAGTCGCATTTTGAAAACTTGGCGTACAATTGTTCCTTTCGAAGAAGTTCCAAAATCAACCGTAGGTGCTGCTCGTGCTCCTCCTGACTCTTGGAGTAAATCAGAATGTCGTTGATGAAGACAATCACAAACTTGTCTAAGTATGGCTTGCACACCCTGTTCATCAGATCCATAAATACGGCAGGCGCGTTTGTTAACCCGAATGACATAACAAGGAACTCGTAGTGACCATAGCGAGTTCTGAATGCGGTTTTGGAGACGTCCTCATCCCGGACTCTCAGCTGATGATACCCTGACCTCAGGTCTATCTTGGAGTAGTAACTCGACCCTTGCAACTGGTCGAATAAGTCGTCTATACGCGGAAGAGGATAACGGTTCTTCACCGTCACCTTGTTGAGTTCCCGGTAATCAATGCACATCCTGAAGGTACCGTCCTTCTTTTTCACGAATAACACTGGAGCTCCCCAAGGCGAAGAGCTTGGACGAATGAAGCCCTTTTCCAAGAGCTCTTGTAGTTGCTTTGACAGTTCTTCCAGTTCAGTTGGTGCCAAACGATACGGTGCGCGGGCTATTGGTGCTGCTCCAGGAGCTAACTCAATCTGGAATTCGACCTGGCGATGAGGCGGTAGCCCAGGTAAATCTTCAGGAAACACCTGAGGAAAGTCGCATACTACTGGAATATCCTCCAACTTCTTTTCTTTCGCTGAAGTATCAGTAACAAGTGCCAAGATGGCAGTGTGCCCCTTTCGTAAACATTTCTGAGCCTTCAAGAAAGAGATGATGCCAACCACATCACCACTCTTGTCGCCCTGAATTTCGAGAGGTTCCTTGCCAGAACGAGTAATGCGAACTATCTTTTCCTTGCATAAGATCTCTGCGTGATGTTGGGATAACCAATCCATACCGATAACGATGTCAAAACTACCCAAAACTATGGGTATAAGATCAATCGAGAAGGTCTGACCAGCTAAAACGATGCTACAACCCTTGACTACATGTGCGGCTTCTACACTTTTACCATTTGCTAATTCTACGACATGTTTGGTGTTTAGAGGTGTTGGTGTACGTTTTAACATTTTACTCACTTTTAACGATATATAGCTTGTATCGGCACCCGAATCAAATAAGACAGTAACATAAATATCGTCGAGAAGAAACTTACCCATAACCACATTGGGATCATTCATTGCGTCGCCCCGACCCAGCACAAAAGCACGACCCCGAGCTTCGTTGCCATTGTTGTTGTTGTTTCCCCCGTTGTTGTTGTTCCCGTTGCCCCGATTGTTGTTGTTGTTGCGATTCTGGTTCTGGTTCAATTGAGGGCAATCACGTTTGAAATGACCTTCTGCCCCACACTGGAAACACCCCCGGTTTCCACGCTGTGGCTGCTGCTGTTGGTTCTGTGGAGCTGGTAGTTGTAGTTGCTGGTTCTGATTCGCAGGTCGCGCACTCCTGCAGTCTTTAGCTTCATGCCCTAACTTGAGGCATCTCTGACAACGTTCCTTGCGACACCGTCCACTGTGGTGTCTGTTGCACTTATTACATAGTGGGTGAATTCCCCGATATCCACCCTGCCCCTGATTGCCTGAAGAGTGTTGACTGGGACTCTGATAACTGTCAGTCTTTTGCTGCTGAACCTGGGACTGAACTGAAGCTGATCCCTTGCTGGAATCCCCATCCCATTTTCTTTTGTTGTCACTGGGAGTAGCAGAAGTAGTAACAGCAGTAGTGGCAGCACTGATGCGTTTTGGCAGCTTGTTCTGTTCTACTGCCTGATCCGTAATACGATGAGCAAGATGCTGAATAGCTTGGATGTTATCAAGATTAGCCGATGTCACATGGCTCTGGATCTCTGGTGCTAACCCCTTGAGATACAACTCAATGCGCTTGATTGGAGGGTCCACCATCGTTGGACACAGCACGGCCAGCTCGTTTGACCTTTTGGTATAAGCTTCACTTTCTGACCCAGTCATTTTCAAATGGTAAAACTCGTCTTCCAACTTGTGGATGTCTTCCCGTGTGCAGTATTCACGTTTAATCAGCTCCTTGAAATCATTCCAAGGGGTGGCGTTAGCAGCTGCCAACCCTAGGATCTGTACTTATGCGTTCCACCACGTTAACGCGATTCCTTCCAAAGTACTAGTGGCGTACTTGACCCTGCGAGCCTCAGGGCATTCACACATCTCGAATACCGACTCGAGCTTCTCAAACCAATGGAGTAGTCCCACTGCTCCTTCCGTGCCACCGAATGTGCTTGGATGACAGTCCATGAAGTTCTTGAATGTGCAGACAAGTTGTGGAGCGTTTTGACCTATTGTGCATAGGATAGGACAATATTAAATACAAAGGTTGATTTAGGAATGTAGGATTCAAAGATCCTAGTGTGTATCCCATCCGCAGGGTATACTACCTGCTTGTGTAGCTGCAAGTGCCGCAGCTACTCGTTTATTGATAAGTGCCGTCAATTGGGCTTGAGTCATGTTCACACGTCCAGACATGATCTTCATAGTAAAAGTAGAATAAGTGAGAAAGGTTCGCGAGTAGTGCGATGACAGAAAAGTGTAAGCACATAGGTATACTCATGTAATGACGTATAGTAGGCAATGTAATCTAAGCATACTACGAGCAGAGTTCTATACAGTTCTAGCAAGCAGGTAATAAACGTAAACCTTATTACCTAGTATGTTGAGTCTTGCACGTGGAGCGAAGCGTCGTTGTGGATCGTTGAGAGCACTGTTCTGGTTATAGTCTGGTTTTAAAAACTCTTTTCCCCATATTAAAACCAAGTTCTCTATAACCAATGGCTCTGATACCAATCTGTCACACCCCCAAAATCCACATGCGGAGTATCACCGCTTGGGAGCGTGACATGACCAGGATCAAGCCACCAATCATATTGAACATGTAATTAATGAGTAAAAGTAAATGTCATTCAACCACCAATATGAAAGGTGTTCAAAATATAAGTATGTTATCATTGTTTAGCGGAAGCGTATAAATAAAACCCAACATAATAAAGTATGAAATGTCATAAAGTGTTTTAACGAAACATTCACGATCCGTGCCCACAACGACCTGCTCCTCCTTGTGCAAGCTCCATATGTACCTAAGGTCCTGCAAGGCATGCAGCAGAGAGTCAACAACTAGTTGAGCGAGTTCACAGTTGATAGTTCAGTAATAGTAATGGTATAGTAAGCATTGCGTTCGTTCATTAAGTCATGTATCGTATTAGTTCGTATCGCAGCCCTCTAGGCATGTATGCGAAGATTAGGGAAAGTTCTCAAGTATTCTAGACTATGTATATTTGTATCGCGGCCACCCTGGCATGTGTGCGAAGTTTTAGTATGTATAGTTCGCGGCCTTCCTAGGCATGTGTGCGAATGATAGTCATAATATCGCGGCCAACCCCTGGCGTGTGTGCGACAATCAGTTCAATTAGTATACTAGTCTAGTCGTATCTCATCATTACCCTTCCTCACCCTGAGGACCATATAACTAAGTTCCATAAGCTAGGTAAGTACAAGTAAATAATCCAAACCCATTCCCACCCTGGGAACCCCATGCCTTGGCTGTGTGAACTCACCTTGGTTTGCTCGGTATGCTAAGTATGTGCTCACAGTTTATCAATCAAATCCTAGAGTACGCATGTGTACATGATCAGTTTATATCCAAATTGTTCACGTATAGGTATAATCACAGAAGTACTAAACATGTATTCAATATCATACAAGTCATGCATACCACTTAACAGCAGTTAATCAATCCGGTTAACTTCTAACAGAGTTAAGTCAGGTTACTGTGCAAGTTATTCAAGTCGGCGAAACACAGGTTGGCGAAACACTCTCTGTTTCGTCGTTCAACCCGTTGACGAAACACAGTTCTGTTTCGTCAACTACCCTTGGCGAAACACCCCCCTCTATTTCGTCAAACACCCTTGGCGATACACTATCCAGTTTCGTCGATTACCCCTTGGCGAAACACCCTATCTGTTTCGCCAACAATTCCGTTTCGTAAACCAGTTTCAGTTACGCCAAGTATCAGTTACGATTTCACCAGTTACGCAATATCACAGGAAACCCTAATCATGCTAACAGCCGACAACAATCATACAATCATACAATCATCATCAATCACAGAATCATTATCTAATCATCGTACAGAATCATCATAAAGAAATCATTCAATACCGCACATCATCATCAAATTAACACATGATTAGCAAGGTATAACTATGTAGGCAGATTCATGACATTTAACGTGTATTTGATCCGTATAACATCAATAAGTTTTGCAAACATCAAACTGAAACTATAGATCATAGCCTAGTCAAAACCATCAAACAAAACATGAACACAGTCATAATCTGGCATGCTCCTTCATGATTTCAAACAAGAACAGTAATTGATGATATAGAAAAGCAATCACACATAGATAAACACTAACCGCAACGAACAGGGAAGCAACTAGATCGGTTCGAGACTTCGGAGACACTAGGTTGCCGTCAACAGAGAAAGAAAGCCCTAGGGTTTTTCTGACTTAGCTAAAGTGTGACGGAGGGAGTGGTTCCGTATAACTTATACGCGTATAATGGTCCTGGGCCCTTAATGGGCTTGACGAATCTGATGGGCCGGCGAAACAGACTTTGTTTCGTCGAGATCAAGTTGGCGAAACAGGCTTTGTTTCGTCGAGGTCGGGTCATGGCGAATCACTTGATTCGTCGGGTCATGCATTGAACGGTTTAAGGTTTCATGTAATGCAACCAAACACAAACACATGCAAACACAATACGTTTTTATTATAACACAAGGTGTACAGTTACAATTCAAGCAAGTCAACGACTAAATAGTCAAAGTCATCGTGCATTTAATGCGAAAGTGAAAGTCGGAAACTCGAGTTGTCACATTATCCCCAACTTGAAGGAAATTTCGTCCCGAAATTTGGCATGCGGTTACTGAGGAAGCTAGGTGAGTTGTATCGTTCACTGGTTTTCCTGGGGTGTCACATCCTCCCCCCGTTGATCTGGAATTTCGCCCCGAAATTCCGTGGTAGCTTCAGCCTCAGCAGTGGTTGTGCTGTTCGCGAACAACTGGGGATACTTGAGTTTCATTTGATCTTCACGCTCCCAGGTGAACTCTGGGCCGCGACGGGAGTTCCAACGAATGCGAACAAGAGGGATTCTCGTGTTCTTGAGGACCTTAACATCCTGGTCCGTGATTTCAACAGGTTCCTCGACGAACTGCAACCGCTCGTCGATAGTGAGCTCCTTCAAGGGAACTATGAGGGTCTCATCTGACAGGCACTTCTTCAGATTCGACACGTGAAAGACGTTGTGAACTGCACCGAGTTCAGCTGGTAAGTTTAGCTTGTATGCCACTTTGCCAATCTTCTCAATGATCTCAAACGGTCCGACGTACCGCGGATTTAGTTTGCCTCGCTTGCCAAAGCGAACCACACCCTTCCAGGGTGAAACTTTAAGTAAAACCCGGTCCCCGACCTGAAATTCCAACGGTTTCCTACGCTTATCCGCGTAGCTTTTCTGACGGTCGCGAGCTGCCGCCATACGTTGCTGTATCTGCGCAATCTTTTCCGTGGCGTCCACTACAATCTCTGGACCCATGATCTGACTATCCCCCACCTCTGCCCAACAGAGAGGTGACCGGCATTTACGCCCGTACAATGCCTCGAATGGAGCGGCTTGTATGCTGGTGTGATAACTGTTATTGTATGAGAACTCCACCAAGGGAAGATGCTTTTCCCAGCTGTTGCCGAAGTCGATTACGCATGCCCGAAGCATGTCTTCGAGAGTCTGGATCGTGCGCTCAGACTGCCCATCCATCTGAGGATGATATGCTGTGCTCATGTCTAGCCGTGAGCCAAAAGATTTGTGCATCGCTTGCCATAGCTCTGACGTGAATCGTGCATCCCGATCCGAAATGCTAGAGGTGGGCACCCCGTGCCTCGAAACAACTTCTTTAAGATAAACGTCTGCGAGAGTGGAGAACTTATCCGTTTCCTTTATAGCCAGAAAGTGTGCAGACTTGGTGAGTCGATCCACGATCACCCATATAGTATCATTCCCACGCTGGGATCTGGGTAGGCCTGTAACAAAATCCATGGAAATTTCTTCCCATTTCCATTGCGGTATCTTGGGTTGCTGAAGTAGGCCCGCTGGTTTCTGATACTCCACCTTGACCTTTGCACACGTCAAACACTTGCCGACGTAAGTAGCGATGTGGGCTTTCATGCTAGGCCACCAGTATGTTGTTTTGAGATCGTGGTACATTTTATCCGACCCTGGATGTACCGAGTAGCGAGACTTGTGTGCTTCATCCATCACAAGTTCCCGTAATCCGCCATATAGTGGGACCCAAATACGCCCTGTTACATAATAGGCGCCGTCTTCCTTTTGTTCCATTCTTTGCCTTGAGCCGCGTAAGGCTTCAGCCTTGACGTTTTCGGGTTTCAATGCTTCTATCTGGGCAGTTCGTATCTGTGCAGGAAGACTGGACTGAATGGTGAGTTGCAAAGCTCGTACACGCCTAGGTGTAGTATCTTTCCGACTGAGGGCATCAGCCACAACATTGGCCTTGCCTGGATGGTACTTGATGGCGCATTCGTAATCGTTCAGAAGTTCGACCCATCTTCGTTGACTCATGTTCAAATCCTTTTGCTTAAGGATATGCTCGAGACTCCTGTGATCGGTGTAAATTGTGCACTTAGTACCGTACAGGTAGTGTCGCCATATCTTAAGCGCGAAAACAACAGCTCCCAGCTCTAAATCGTGCGTCGTGTAGTTCCGTTCATGAACCTTGAGTTGTCGCGAAGCGTAAGCAATAACTTTATCCCGTTGCATCAATACACACCCAAGACCCTGTATCGACGCGTCACAATAAACCACAAAGTCATCCGTGCCCTCTGGCAATGAGAGAATAGGTGCGCTGCAAAGCCTATCCTTTAAGTACTGGAAAGCGGTTTCCTGGGAATCTCCCCAACGGTAGGTGACACCTTTTTGTGTCAGTAGTGTAAGCGGCTGTGCGATCTTCGAGAAGTCTTTGATGAATCGTCTGTAATAACCCGCCAAACCCAAGAATTGGCGTATTTCCGTTGGTGTACGCGGTGCAGGCCAGTTCCTGATCGAATCTACCTTGGATGGATCAACATGAATCCCATCCTGGTTTACCACGTGGCCTAGAAAGTGGACTTCACGAAGCCAGAAGTCGCATTTTGAAAACTTGGCGTACAATTGTTCCTTTCGAAGAAGTTCCAAAATCAACCGTAGGTGCTGCTCGTGCTCCTCCTGACTCTTGGAGTAAATCAGAATGTCGTTGATGAAGACAATCACAAACTTGTCTAAGTATGGCTTGCACACCCTGTTCATCAGATCCATAAATACGGCAGGCGCGTTTGTTAACCCGAATGACATAACAAGGAACTCGTAGTGACCATAGCGAGTTCTGAATGCGGTTTTGGAGACGTCCTCATCCCGGACACTCAGCTGATGATACCCTGACCTCAGGTCTATCTTGGAGTAGTAACTCGACCCTTGCAACTGGTCGAATAAGTCGTCTATACGCGGAAGAGGATAACGGTTCTTCACCGTCACCTTGTTGAGTTCCCGGTAATCAATGCACATCCTGAAGGTACCGTCCTTCTTTTTCACGAATAACACTGGAGCTCCCCAAGGCGAAGAGCTTGGACGAATGAAGCCCTTTTCCAAGAGCTCTTGTAGTTGCTTTGACAGTTCTTCCAGTTCAGTTGGTGCCAAACGATACGGTGCGCGGGCTATTGGTGCTGCTCCAGGAGCTAACTCAATCTGGAATTCGACCTGGCGATGAGGCGGTAGCCCAGGTAAATCTTCAGGAAACACCTGAGGAAAGTCGCATACTACTGGAATATCCTCCAACTTCTTTTCTTTCGCTGAAGTATCAGTAACAAGTGCCAAGATGGCAGTGTGCCCCTTTCGTAAACATTTCTGAGCCTTCAAGAAAGAGATGATGCCAACCACATCACCACTCTTGTCGCCCTGAATTTCGAGAGGTTCCTTGCCAGAACGAGTAATGCGAACTATCTTTTCCTTGCATAAGATCTCTGCGTGATGTTGGGATAACCAATCCATACCGATAACGATGTCAAAACTACCCAAAACTATGGGTATAAGATCAATCGAGAAGGTCTGACCAGCTAAAACGATGCTACAACCCTTGACTACATGTGCGGCTTCTACACTTTTACCATTTGCTAATTCTACGACATGTTTGGTGTTTAGAGGTGTTGGTGTACGTTTTAACATTTTACTCACTTTTAACGATATATAGCTTGTATCGGCACCCGAATCAAATAAGACAGTAACATAAATATCGTCGAGAAGAAACTTACCCATAACCACATTGGGATCATTCATTGCGTCGCCCCGACCCAGCACAAAAGCACGACCCCGAGCTTCGTTGCCATTGTTGTTGTTGTTTCCCCCGTTGTTGTTGTTCCCGTTGCCCCGATTGTTGTTGTTGTTGCGATTCTGGTTCTGGTTCAATTGAGGGCAATCACGTTTGAAATGACCTTCTGCCCCACACTGGAAACACCCCCGGTTTCCACGCTGTGGCTGCTGCTGTTGGTTCTGTGGAGCTGGTAGTTGTAGTTGCTGGTTCTGATTCGCAGGTCGCGCACTCCTGCAGTCTTTAGCTTCATGCCCTAACTTGAGGCATCTCTGACAACGTTCCTTGCGACACCGTCCACTGTGGTGTCTGTTGCACTTATTACATAGTGGGTGAATTCCCCGATATCCACCCTGCCCCTGATTGCCTGAAGAGTGTTGACTGGGACTCTGATAACTGTCAGTCTTTTGCTGCTGAACCTGGGACTGAACTGAAGCTGATCCCTTGCTGGAATCCCCATCCCATTTTATTTTGTTGTCACTGGGAGTAGCAGAAGTAGTAACAGCAGTAGTGGCAGCACTGATGCGTTTTGGCAGCTTGTTCTGTTCTACTGCCTGATCCGTAATACGATGAGCAAGATGCTGAATAGCTTGGATGTTATCAAGATTAGCCGATGTCACATGGCTCTGGATCTCTGGTGCTAACCCCTTGAGATACAACTCAATGCGCTTGATTGGAGGGTCCACCATCGTTGGACACAGCACGGCCAGCTCGTTTGACCTTTTGGTATAAGCTTCACTTTCTGACCCAGTCATTTTCAAATGGTAAAACTCGTCTTCCAACTTGTGGATGTCTTCCCGTGTGCAGTATTCACATTTAATCAGCTCCTTGAAATCATTCCAAGGGGTGGCATTAGCAGCTGCCAACCCTAGGATCTGTACTTATGCGTTCCACCACGTTAACGCGATTCCTTCCAAAGTACTAGTGGCGTACTTGACCCTGCGAGCCTCAGGGCATTCACACATCTCGAATACCGACTCGAGCTTCTCAAACCAATGGAGTAGTCCCACTGCTCCTTCCGTGCCACCG
This sequence comes from Helianthus annuus, assembly GCF_002127325.2. Lineage (NCBI taxonomy): Eukaryota > Viridiplantae > Streptophyta > Magnoliopsida > Asterales > Asteraceae > Helianthus > Helianthus annuus. The sequence continues at coordinate 188,709,697 of NC_035449.2, read as the reverse complement.
AATGTGCTTGGATGACAGTCCATGAAGTTCTTGAATGTGCAGACAAGTTGTGGAGCGTTTTGACCTATTGTGCATAGGATAGGACAATATTAAATACAAAGGTTGGTTTAGGAATGTAGGATTCAAAGATCCTAGTGTGTATCCCATCCGCAGGGTATACTACCTGCTTGTGTAGCTGCAAGTGCCGCAGCTACTCGTTTATTGATAAGTGCCGTCAATTGGGCTTGAGTCATGTTCACACGTCCAGACATGATCTTCATAGTAAAAGTAGAATAAGTGAGAAAGGTTCGCGAGTAGTGCGATGACAGAAAAGTGTAAGCACATAGGTATACTCATGTAATGACGTATAGTAGGCAATGTAATCTAAGCATACTACGAGCAGAGTTCTATACAGTTCTAGCAAGCAGGTAATAAACGTAAACCTTATTACCTAGTATGTTGAGTCTTGCACGTGGAGCGAAGCGTCGTTGTGGATCGTTGAGAGCACTGTTCTGGTTATAGTCTGGTTTTAAAAACTCTTTTCCCCATATTAAAACCAAGTTCTCTATAACCAATGGCTCTGATACCAATCTGTCACACCCCCAAAATCCACATGCGGAGTATCACCGCTTGGGAGCGTGACATGACCAGGATCAAGCCACCAATCATATTGAACATGTAATTAATGAGTAAAAGTAAATGTCATTCAACCACCAATATGAAAGGTGTTCAAAATATAAGTATGTTATCATTGTTTAGCGGAAGCGTATAAATAAAACCCAACATAATAAAGTATGAAATGTCATAAAGTGTTTTAACGAAACATTCACGATCCGTGCCCACAACGACCTGCTCCTCCTTGTGCAAGCTCCATATGTACCTAAGGTCCTGCAAGGCATGCAGCAGAGAGTCAACAACTAGTTGAGCGAGTTCACAGTTGATAGTTCAGTAATAGTAATGGTATAGTAAGCATTGCGTTCGTTCATTAAGTCATGTATCGTATTAGTTCGTATCGCAGCCCTCTAGGCATGTATGCGAAGATTAGGGAAAGTTCTCAAGTATTCTAGACTATGTATATTTGTATCGCGGCCACCCTGGCATGTGTGCGAAGTTTTAGTATGTATAGTTCGCGGCCTTCCTAGGCATGTGTGCGAATGATAGTCATAATATCGCGGCCAACCCCTGGCGTGTGTGCGACAATCAGTTCAATTAGTATACTAGTCTAGTCGTATCTCATCATTACCCTTCCTCACCCTGAGGACCATATAACTAAGTTCCATAAGCTAGGTAAGTACAAGTAAATAATCCAAACCCATTCCCACCCTGGGAACCCCATGCCTTGGCTGTGTGAACTCACCTTGGTTTGCTCGGTATGCTAAGTATGTGCTCACAGTTTATCAATCAAATCCTAGAGTACGCATGTGTACATGATCAGTTTATATCCAAATTGTTCACGTATAGGTATAATCACAGAAGTACTAAACATGTATTCAATATCATACAAGTCATGCATACCACTTAACAGCAGTTAATCAATCCGGTTAACTTCTAACAGAGTTAAGTCAGGTTACTGTGCAAGTTATTCAAGTCGGCGAAACACAGGTTGGCGAAACACTCTCTGTTTCGTCGTTCAACCCGTTGACGAAACACAGTTCTGTTTCGTCAACTACCCTTGGCGAAACACCCCCCTCTATTTCGTCAAACACCCTTGGCGATACACTATCCAGTTTCGTCGATTACCCCTTGGCGAAACACCCTATCTGTTTCGCCAACAATTCCGTTTCGTAAACCAGTTTCAGTTACGCCAAGTATCAGTTACGATTTCAACAGTTACACAATATCACAGGAAACCCTAATCATGCTAACAACCGACAACAATCATACAATCATACAATCATCATCAATCACAGAATCATCATCTAATCATCGTACAGAATCATCATAAAGAAATCATTCAATACCGCACATCATCATCAAATTAACACATGATTAGCAAGGTATAACTATGTAGGCAGATTCATGACATTTAACGTGTATTTGATCCGTATAACATCAATAAGTTTTGCAAACATCAAACTGACACTATAGATCATAGCCTAGTCAAAACCATCAAACAAAACATGAACACAGTCATAATCTGGCATGCTCCTTCATGATTTCAAACAAGAACAGTAATTGATGATATAGAAAAGCAATCACACATAGATAAACACTAACCGCAACGAACAGGGAAGCAACTAGATCGGTTCGAGACTTCGGAGACACTAGGTTGCCGTCAACAGAGAAAGAAAGCCCTAGGGTTTTTCTGATTTAGCTAAAGTGTGACGGAGGGAGTGGTTCCGTATAACTTATACGCGTATAATGGTCCTGGGCCCTTAATGGGCTTGACGAATCTGATGGGCCGGCGAAACAGACTTTGTTTCGTCGAGATCAAGTTGGCGAAACAGGCTTTGTTTCGTCGAGGTCGGGTCATGGCGAATCACTTGATTCGTCGGGTCATGCATTGAACGGTTTAAGGTTTCATGTAATGCAACCAAACACAAACACATGCAAACACAATACGTTTTTATTATAACACAAGGTGTACAGTTACAATTCAAGCAAGTCAACGACTAAACAGTCAAAGTCATCGTGCATTTAATGCGAAAGTGAAAGTCGGAAACTCGAGTTGTCACAGCAGTAATCGTAGAATTACAAAGACTCAATCACTGCTAAATTGCATTGTAAAAAGGTTAAGGTTTTGTAAAAACAGTTTACAAAAAGGAGGTTACTCACGTTGCTGTCTTAGGGTTTTCAGTAGTGATTTCCTGAGAATAATCTATAAATTACACAAATGCACGTGTGTTAGTATAATAACCCATTTTAACATTAGTAATACCCTCCCCGAGACGGCATTCCAACGACTACGTCGGGCAGAACCACGACAGCCGTTACGGAACCCTAGATCAATCGGGCAGAGTATCTAATACGTATTCAGGGGTTATGATACTTACAACGGAGCAGAACCTCGCTATTTAGGGGGGTATAATGCCCGGGTATAGTGTATACTACGTAGAAATTGAGAGAGAAGAAAGAAAATGAACGAAACAGACTGAAGGCCCGTTGCCCTCTTATATAGGGCTGTAATCGCGTCTCCACGCGGCCTGCGTAAAGAACAGGCCAAGCTTACGCGGCCCGCGTCAACGCTGGGTCAACGCGTAGCTTGGCTTGGTTACCAAGTAGACTTGACACGGTGCTGACACGTGTCAGCTCAGGGCTGCGCCACAATTTGGGACACTCGCGGCCCGCATAAACTTAAACGGGATCATACGCGGCCCGCATGAACTAAAGAATTCAGCGGAGTCCGGTTACACCCTCACACGGCCCGCGTAAATGGTTGGGGTTGGGTCTATGCGGCCTGCCTCAACTTAGTATTTATTGTTTTTAATTTATTTTATATATTATAATCTACTTTGGGCTCGGTTTTCACATACGGGGTGCATATAAAGACATATTGAGACATTTTAAGATATATTAGGGTGTCGAAAAATTTATGAGGATGTCGGTTTACGTTAGGGTTGTTATAAACCACATCGCTACCACCACCCAACTTCAACCACACACCACCACCACAACCCATCTTCAACCACACACGACCACCTCCACCCAACTTAAACCACACACCGCCACCTCCACCCAACTTCAACCACACACCGCCATCACCACCCAATTTCAACCACACACCACCACCTTAACCCAACTTCAACCACACCGCCACCCAACTTCAACCACACACCACCACTACCAGCTCTCCCACCCACACTCTGATCAGTTACTTGTTCTGGTTCTGACCGCGGTGACTGTCAGATTATCAGTGGTTATACTTATATGTCTTGTTCTCCTTCTCTTTGGTGTATGTTTTTGATTGTTTGGATGAGATAAAGCAACAACAGGGGAGGTCCAACGCCGCCTCCACCTCCACCTCCGTTTGGTGGTCTTGGTTCCTTAGGCTCACATCCAACTAGTGCTTCGACGTCGACTATTTATGCATCTGTTACATCGAGACTTTCGGTTCAAGGTGGTCCGAGATCATTCAAACCAATTCATTACGCTGCAGTAGCCTTCGGGCCGTTACCAACTCCTTTGCCAATGAAAACGTCGTTGGTGAAGGAGGTTTTGGTAAAGTGTGCAGGGGTGAACTTTAAGGGGGATTAATGGTCGCAATAAAAGTCTCAAGCAGACATGGAATTTCCCAATCTGATTTTGATAGAGAAATAACCTTGTTTCTGGGGGTTAGGCACGAGAGCATTGATCCCTTGCTTGGTTTTTGACGTGGCCCACAGTTGTTTGTTTATGGTTATGCTCCTAACTCTGATTTGCATCATCATCTGCATGGTATGTAATCAATGAACTGATTAGTTAAAGTAATTTGTGTTGTAAGTTGTTGATCATTGATTTAATGTGTGTTATGTTTTAGATATACAAGTGATAAGGCCTCCTTTGAATATAACCCATCGAGATAACATAGCTATATGTATCGCAAAAGGGAGATTGTACATCTTCTTGCTATCCATGAGTCAAAAACTTTCTGTTGTTAGGATATTGTTATATATATATATATAATATATATCATAGGTCTTGGCATTTGTTTTGAATGAAATGTTTTATTATGTCTTCGGTATCATTCACGCAGACTTGAAGCCTGCTAACATCTTGCTTGATGAGAATTACAATCCTATGTTGGCAGATTTTGGTTTTTTCAGGAGGAAAGCCGATGTCGGCTTTGTGCGAACACCTCGACTCATGGGGTACCCACGGGTACACGGCACCTAAATACCTATTGTCGGGTAGACTCGTTGAATATGCTAACATCTTTGCTTACGAGGTTATTCTATATGAACTACCGAGTGGAAAGAAAGTCAACCGCCTGCCCATGATTCATCATGAAGTAAGAACACTTCTGATCCTTTCACTAGATGTAATATATATTTTTCCTAGTTATAAATAGTAGTTACATTTACATATTAGACCCAGTCTTAACGAAGCCGTATGATATGGAGACGTGTTATGAGTGGTTAAGAGCGAGTTGTTAAACGACCCAACCTACTACGAGGGGATGTTAAACAGGATGGTGTGTTGTGTGGCAGCGTGCCTTAGATAATTGAGACCAGAGGGTTGAAACGTAAGGGAATCTAACTAGTTTATGTATAAAAACTTGCTAAGATCATATTTCTATCAGATAATTGAGACCGGAGGGTTGATTCTCAAAAACAATTTTGGAAACAAATGACAAATTTCTAACTGGTTGATTTTCACACAATAATGGAAAGCCACGTAACTTTTGAGAGAGCTGTGAGTTCTTTATGTTATATATTGGAATTGGAATTGTACACAAGTTTGTAAGTTTTATTTATTTATTATTAATTGGTCTGAGGAAGAGATGGAGTCACTTAGTATACCGTATTATGAATTTAGATATCCCACATTTTGGACCGTTAGTTAGTAACAAAACATTATAAATAAAAGAAACAAATTTATAATTAGTAAGAAAACATTTTAAAAAAGAATCCATGCATGTAACTTTCTCTGTATTCTAAATTTGAATATCCGAGGAAAACGTATCTAAAAAAGAAATAGGTTTATTGTATAGTTATAATAAATAAACAAAAATACAATAATAAACAAATAACAAAAACGAAAAAAGTAAGAACATTTGGAGAACAACAGAGGTGGGTTTTTGAAATTTTTTTCATCGATTGAAAAGATAAAAAATAAACAAAAATATAATATATATATATATATATATATAACAAAAAACTTGTTTGTGTTTTTTGTTCATTGCGTTTTACGCATCTGAGTTTTCGAATTTTTTTCTTCAAAAGTATTATAATAGTATAGTCGTTTTAAAGATAAAAAACGCCCATTTTTACGGTGCAATTTTTATTAAAAAATGATGTCGTATGAAAGAATTATTAATGTTTTAAAAACAGGGGAACTAGAAGAGTGAGAAACTATTTGCTTGGATGGTCTATAATACGCTTAAACAAACCAACGCGCCTCCATATTTTGATCAATTTGACCCATTTAATCTTAGCCATTTATTTTAGATCTAATGGATAGGATTGCTTCCTAACCTTCCTTCCAAAAATTATCTTCCTACTATATCCTGACCTTAAAAATGAATTCAGTAGTATTAAATTTAATAAATAATTGGTTTCATATTGTAAAGTTACGGAAAATAAAACAAATATATAATATGTATGTAACCAAAAATGAAAAGCTTGGAGAACAAGGAAAGAGTAAGTACTATACTCATATATACCCTCGCCAGCATGTATAGTATAGTATGTTTATACATGCAATATATCCTCTGTCGTTGGATCACTCACACATCCATTCAACAAAAATCATTACTCTGCCGCTAGATCATTGAAACATCAATTCATTAAATACGAAACGCCAAAACCTAATAGATTGGGGGGGGGTATTCCACGGCCCTCCCAACCGCCGAGGTGATCCCACCTCGCAGACCGCCACCCAGCAAGCCTGAGTCTGGGGGTAAATCCGCTACCGTAGGGGCATTGGGAACGGGCAAGACTCGAACCCGCCACCTTCGGGTTAGAATGAGGGCTGGTGGCCATTGGGTTGACACCCAATGGTTTAATAGATGGGACGTGTTACAGCCTTAACAGGTAAAGCTGAATAAACAGTAACTACAAACACTAACTGAAACGACAGAAACTTCATTACTAACATTTATTATATTACTAGCCTAAGACCCCGTGAGCTTCGCGGGTGGCTTAACAAAAAATAAACACATAAAATAATTTAAACGTAGAAGCCTTAAAGTGTGATTTGTTAAGCCTAATATTTTGAGACACTTTAGCACGTCCCAAAAGTACATCAACAAAATGTTCGTTTCACATTAAACATTGGTAAACAAAACATATATAGTAATAATTGTTCCAAAACTGTTACCACACATAGGATAGCGTTGGTAACGATATTATATGTTTACTTCTAACGACACCTTTCAATAAATACATCGCTTAGTGGTCCGGATTAAGAATTCGCAACGTGTTTTGATCCCTAAAATATCGCAGCAAAAACTCAACTCCATTTTCCAACCCAGCCTGCAGCATGAAGTTCCGCCATCCTCTGAAAGCATACCGAGGTATCCCACGTGCCGTTTCCTGCCGGATCCCGATTGTCATTGAAAAACCGTCTTCAGTTTGAACGACCATGTCATCAAGGACCGAGAAATCTACATTTGCTGCAAAGTCCTTTGGGATCCGCTGCGTTAAAGTCCGGAAAAATAAAGAAATTTAAAAAAAATAACAACCCTGAAAGCGTTACATAATATTAAAATAAAGCATTTCAACTATGAAAAACTTACAAAATGAAAAGATAGATACCATCTTAGTTCGTATACGTTGGCTTCATGAACAACGGCCGGAATCTGTGGAACGTCAACCAAGCCTGGTTCCAAGACAGGATCAGCAATAAAGACTGGCACATGATCAACGTCTACAATGTCATCTTCCATGTCTTGATTTCCCTCGTCTAATATGTAATCTTCACTAACATCCATTTGTTCCGTGTCTTCCTCTTCTTCAACACTAACACTATTCGCAAACTCAGGAAAAACAGACTGTATTCCATTAGGACGGAAAAGCAGAATGTTGAAAATGCGTCTCGCAACCAACTCAAAAAAGATCACATCACCTGATATGAGATGAAGATCTTTGGTGATTTGTGAGAAATCATGAATGAAGTAGTCGGATCCCCAGAGCCTATTCACTTTAACACTCCACATGTATGTACTACCAAAACGAATTGAAAAGTTATCGTCCAATGTGTCCGCTTTGAAATACCTGTTCATAAACTCTTTCGGCAACCACTAAATAAAGAATAAATGCAATCGTCAATAAAAAGGTCAGTTGGTTCTTCATCATAAGTAGTAAAAGTATAAATTACCAAGTTAGCGTTCTCGGGAAATAACATCTCTACATAAAACTTGTTCTTAACACAGGAAAGACAATCAGCCTTAAAATGAGTGAACTTTAGCTTCTGAGCATCAACCACATGGAAAACAATAACATCTTTATCCTCCAGACCAACATCACGAACCATAGCAGACCAACCATTCGAGAAACAATACCCATTGGCAGTAGATTTAACAGAAACAATCCACTCATTGCCCTCTTCATTTGTGATAAGTACAGGACCAATCGGATACCCCTTCAAGTTGTCAAACTTATTATACCATAAAGGAAGAGACTGTAAATTAAAAAGATGGATTACATTAGTTGATGCTAATACGCTGGACATATTAAAAAATACCAGTTCATTAAATAACCATTACCTGTTCGGTTTTTGAGGAGTCCGCAATAACAATATAAATTCCTCGGTCTAAAACAAAATTTTGCACCTCCTTCTTAATGGATTCCACCACTGGTACGGCAAGGTCGGGACTAAGCGACTGAAGACCATTAGTACGGAACAGTTTAATCTTAAAGACATAATCATCAACCAACTCAAAAACAATAAGATCGCCAGTTATTAAACATAGATCATTGGAAACTTGAGTAAAATCAACAAAGAAATGGTTGATATCCCAGAGTCTTCTCATACTAACGGTCCACGTGTGGTTTTTGTCAAAAACAATAACAAAATTGTCAAACAGATTATCACCGTTGAAATGCTCTTGCATGAAGTCTCTCGGTACCCACTGCAGTTGATTAAAAAACATTGAATAAGTACAAAATGTAAATCTTTACTGAACATAAAAAAAACTGTTTAAAACATACCATATTTTGGTTCTCGGGGTTTGACATAACAATGTGGAACTTTGAACCTTGATCCGGGTGTGGATAACTCTTAAAATGAGTTATTCTAAACGTCAGTGCATCCATAAGTTCAAATACAACATAGTCTCCATTGTCTACTTCAAGAACATTTATAAGAGTTGACCAACTGTTTGACACACAATAACCGTCCGTAGACTCCTTGATTTTAACATCAAATATTGCTTTATCATCAGTGATTAAGAAAACATTACCAACGGGATATCCATCTAATTCATTTAACTTGTTATACCAAGCTGGTAAAGGCTGCAAACATCATTTAAGTGATTAAATAATAAAAAGACGATATAATGCTACTTAAACATTTCTTAAAAGTTAGGTTGTTACTTAACAATATAATAATATATAACACGTTATGAACAAACGTATAACCTGTTCTTCCAATTTCCTGTCCTCGATGTAAACAAAAAAACCACGATCCATATTTGTAAAGATATTTATAAAGGACATTAAGATAAATAGAATACGGTTATAAATCCACCGCCAACTAAAATAAAAAGCCAAACAAATGATATAAAGGCAGGATCTTTAACATTATTGGTAAAATTGCAAATTTATAAAAGCATTGCAGCCTCTTTTGTATAGTAAAAGTTCCTTTACTCTAATAGACATAACATTAACTGATGTAATAGAATGTTAAAAATGTCAAGTAATCGTAAAGTATACTTTTAACAGATGCACTGACAAATGTTAAAAGACTTAAGTGGTTGCAAAACCAGGTAATAAAATTCAATCAAAACAACCAAATGCAGAGTATACAAATATATTATCCTAATTCGGAAAAAAAACATCATGAACCAAAACTTTTATAACACCAGGTGTAGACAAATAGAAAGATACATGCTATGGTTCAATTATTGTTCAAGAAGACAACAATTAAGTCTTTCAATATAAAAAAAAACTTTCAAAAAATCACCCAGAAAAAAACATTATCATCAGAATACAACAATTTAAACAAAAATAACAGTAAAGATGTGCATATCAACAAAACTTAATTGCCGAAGATTTCGGTTTTAATAATGGACATGCAAAAACATAATGACAGCAATCTGTTCAAAATAGTGACTAAAACAACTACAATAAATGAATACAAAGTTACAATAAACATTATCACCTAAAAAATCAAGTAGCAAAAAGATTAGGGTTTATAAAATTAACCGTAAATAACTTTAAATCAGTTACTAAATCAACAATCATAGCTTCACAAAATTACAAATCGAACCTTTAAGAAACTTACCGGAGCCAAAACCGACGAAGAAAATTGCGAAGATGATGAAGGCGATGGTAGATAGATAACCGATTTAGAGAGTAAGGATGAATGACGCTATGAAAATCCCAAAAATTCATCATTATAAATATTATTAAAACACCGATCTTCGTAATTTTGGAATGACTGATGTGATTATGTATAGATTGGAGAGATGCAATGATAATTTTTGGAAGAAAAAATAGGAAACAGGGAACTGTAAGCGTGGTTTTTTTAAATGGATTTCAAAATAATAAAGTCATGTGAGTATGAATATGAAGTTATGAAAGACTAAACCGAAAGTAAGGTTTTCACGATATATATATATATATATATATATATATATATAGGGTAGGGATATGGTAAAAAGTGTTTAAAATGTGAGAAGGGTAAGAAGTGTTTTAAACCATTGGATATTTGATCTAATGGTTGAGATCAATAGGGTATAAAATGTAAATTGTGTTTTAATTAGAAGGGCCTTATGTAAAATTGAAGGGCAATAGTGTCTTTTCAAATGTTTCAAATATGGTAACCGTCTCCTACACAACCAAAACCCCCATTATTCTCCTAAAAATCAGCAACTTTCCCCAATAAAAAATGGTAACCGTATCCTACACTATATGAAGATATAACACTATGAACCCTTGATAAAACACTATATGAAGATATAACACTATGAACCAGAAAAATCAAGATGTCTGTACAGAATATAACACTATTGATTGGGGATAAAACACTATGAACCAGAAAATCAAGATGTCTGTACAGAATATAACACTATTGATTGGAGATAAAACAATATAAACCAGAAAATTAAGATGTCTCTAGATTTTAAAACACCATGACTATGATTCAAGTCATGGTGTTTTATCTGGAATCCAAAAAACATTGTAAATCATCAAACAAACAGACAATTCAAGTCATGGTGTTTTATCTGGAATTCGAGTCAGATAAAACACCATGACTTGAATCATAGTCAATGTCTCCAGATGTTTAAAACACCACGCCATGAATAATGTCTCCAGATGTTTAAAACCCAGATGTTTAAAACACCACGTCATGAACAATATATGATTAAAAGATGTTGCGATTAAAAGATGATGAAGAAGATAAAAGAATCAGATGTATAATGTTTCCTAAAATTTCTCCTAATTCAAAATTCGATTCATCCCTATAAAAACTCATCGCAAGTTTTTTTTTTTTTTTTTTTTTTTTGGCAGTTACCTTTGAAATCAATTAAATGATAAGAAAGTCAAATTACTAATATACCCTTTTGAATTAATTAGGATAAATGACACTTGTCACTCCCAAATTATTTCTCACACTTCTTACAAAAGTCCCACTTTGTACAGGATCCTCTACCTATATATATATATATATATATATATATATATATATATAAATTGTTAAAAGTATTGGAAATAACAGGAGTAATAAGACAACAAATGGCAAAAAATGTTATTATTTTCAAATTGTTTATTATAAAATTTAACACTCAGTAAATATTCATGTCTAAATTATACATATTAAGTATTAATGAAAAATCATAAGTCATTGAATACTTCTTTATACACAACATTAGTTGTTTTATTTGTAGGCTTCCCATCTTTGTCCAGTATTAGCAATTTAACACCGTCTCTTGTTTTAACTCTAGATAACGCGACATACAACTGATCGTGTGTGAAAACCGGTTGTCTTAGGTACAGACCAACTCTAGAAAGTGATTGGCCTTGGCTTTTATTGATAGTCATGGCAAAGCAAACAACAACCGGAAATTGCCTTCTTTGAAATGAAAAGGGAATCTTCTTGTCTGAAGGTACTAAACTAATTCTGGGAATACAGGTTCGAGTACCAATGTTAGCTCCAGATATTATTTCAGCCTCTATTACACGGTTATACAACTTTGTAACCTTCAACCTTGTACCATTGCACGAACCATTTTTTTGGTCAATGTTACGTAACAACATGACTGGCACACCAACTTTTAGCACTAACCTGTGATTTGGTAAGCCTGAAACTTTAAGACCATTGAGAACATCCGGTGTGTATAATCTTTCTTGTATTGAACTAACATTTTCAGTTGCACAAAGACGGTCAGAGCTTAGATACTCTCTTTCTTCACTGGGAAACAACGCTGAGAGCCTATCGTTAATCTCGTTAACAACCTCATTCTTCGGCGCAAGTATAGCCCTATCACTAAAATAATTAGGACTTCTAAAGTTCTCGAGAATCGAAGGATAAACAAATTCGATCAGGCTGGAAATGGGATCGGAAGTATCATTAATTATAAGATTAGATGGCACTTCAATTGTCGCTTCTCCGTCATTAGGACCACCAACATTTCCCTCTCCTATATCCAAAAGCCACTTAGCAAAACTATTTATTTCCTCAATCTCGGATGGAGATCTTCCAACGGTTAACCTCATATTCCTTGACAACGTTAGCACCTTACATTTACTCCACAAATAAGACGAACTTAATGATGCGTTCACCGTCTCTTGTCTTCCACCATTTCGAACAACAGGAAGTACTTGTCTAAAATCTCCACCAAAAACAATAACCTTACCACCAAATGAGATTTCAGAATTTCTTGAGGTGTCGAAATTGAAAATGTCATTCATCGTGCGGTCCAAGGCTTTAAACGCATGTTTATGGACCGTAGGTGCTTCATCCCATATAATAAGTTTGGTCTGATGCAACAATTTAGCGATATCACTATCTGCTTTTATATGACATACCGAATCCTCATTAAGATTCAAAGGAATACAAAATCTGGAGTGTGCAGTCCTGCCGCCTGTCAATAACAGCGATGCAATTCCACTCGAAGCAACATTTAATACAATTTCTCTTTTTGATCGAAGTGCGGCAGACAACATCTTCCATAAAAAAGGTTTTCCCGGTGCCTGATGTGTGTAAAATGCAACATATAAATTACATCAAATAAGGCATAAAACTAACCCTTTTTGAGTACTAATGTTGGAAAAAGAGTGTTTTTGTCTTCCTTTTGTATTTTCAGGATGAAATGAGCTCAAATTCACAAAAGAAGCAAAAAGACAGCTAATTCTAACATAAATACAAGAAAAGGAACAAAAGTGGATTGCCCGAACCCTCAACGGAATCCTCCCAAGCAGAGAAGAGAAAACAGAAGACTGAACGTGTTCAGCCAGCACGGGGCCGTGCCCAAGAAGCAGCAGAAAAGACAAACCTATAGAAGCTTCTATTGCCCACCACGGGGCCGTGTCCAGTGAGCACGGGGGCGTGGCAAAAGTACAACAGGCGCATTAATTGTAATTGCGAATTACAATTAATGAAGAGAGAGAGTGTCAGACGGGCACGGGGGCGTGTCCAGCGGACACGGGGCCGTGCCCAGCCTTCTGTTCAGCCTATAAATAGGAGTGTTTGGTTTCATTTCAACTCATCCCTTGGCACACCACCTCTCTCACACTTCATCCACCACCCACCACCACCATAACACCATCATCCACCACCATCATCCATTGTCCATCGTAGAGTGTGTGAGTCGTCTCGGGATCCAAGATTGATCGTAAGAGTTCTTGACAATCAAGGCCATGTTTGCCTAAGTCTCTTACATCACTTGGTGAAGACAAGTGTTTAGTATAATACTTTTTATTTTTAATCTTTTGCACTTTTTATTTGGTTTTGTATTAATGACTTTAATAACTAGTTGCTTATGTTGAAGGTGAACTTTCCTTATCGTTTGTCCGTGGTGTCTTGGCATTATTTTACTGTCTATATAAAATAAAAGATTTTCACCATTCATATCTCCACGGTCTATATGGAGGTATGTTGGCTACCTGGTCGGGGGTTAAGGGAATGGTTTGGTAAGGGTCTTGCCCTTGTTCAGCGTTTAGAGGTCCTGCAAGGGACCTGAGTCAATTTTAGTAGGATCTCCTTCAATACCCATAGGTATTGGATGGCGGGGATCCAAACTCTTTGACCCCCTCATAAGTTAACTACTATTAATACTATAACCCGGCTACTTAGGACTGTATCCCTGCTGACTCAGACTACTTAGCCGAGGGTAACGTCACCGCCAAAAGCGGGGCCTACCACAATTTGCATTAATAACTTAATTCATTATCTTCCAATAATCCAACCCTTTAGGATTGTATCCTTGCTGACTCAAACTACTGGGTTGAGGGTAACGTCGCCTTCAAAAGAGGGGCCTACTACAATAACTAAGATAATCTTAAATAAGTGCAAAAGTGCGAAAATAATCAAAGGTTATACTAATACACGAGTCGGGTCCAAGTGATTCATCTTGTCTATCTGTTTTTATTTTATTTTTATTTTTCAGCATTTAGTTAGTTTTTATTTTCTTAGTTTAAAAATATTTTCTAATTTTTTGATTTGATTAGACGTTGAGGATAAACCGGTACTAAAAGCTCTTGTGTCCTTGGACGACCTCGGTATCTTACCAACACTATACTACGTCCACGATGGGTGCACTTGCCCATATGTGTGTTTAGTGTTAGTGAATATCGTGTTTTATAAATTTAAAACTTGGCTAAAAGTGTAAAAAGGGCTTAAATATACATCTAAATTATATAACACCTCACACACATCAAGTTTTTGGCGCCGCTGCCGGGGACACAAGGATTTTAAGAAAGTTGGGAATCAACGGCCTAATCATATTTTTATTTTTCCTTTTAATTATTTTTAGGATTTTCTTAGTTTTTCAGCTTCTGCAGAGCTCAGCACGGGCCGTGCCTGGTCGGACACGGGCCGTGCCCAGCATCGTTACTGGCAGTTTTTAGTTTTCCAAGTTACAGAAGGCTGAACACGGGGCCGTGTCGGTGCAACACGGGGTCGTGTCCAACTTTCCAGTAACTGGGATCTGGAAAACAATTACTGTAACTCCGACCACGGGCCGTGCTCGCTGAGCACGGGGCCGTGGTGAACCTTCTGACAAGCATTCTTTTCTATTTTTATTGCAGGACTTGGAACCAGACGCCAATCCTACATAGTGTATGAGCTCCAGTTTTAATAAGGACATAAAAGAACCTCTAGAAGAACCCGAACGCTTTCTCAGAAAAAGATTAAAAGCTAAAAACCAAGAGAAAGTTTTGGGTGATCCACCTCCAATGGCGGACCAACGTACCCTCATGGATTATCTACGACCCACCGTAGGTAACCTAGGCGCCGCTATCAATGCACCGAATGTTGAAGCTAATAACTTCGAACTTCGACCGCATTTGATACAAATGCTCCAAAACTACGCAACCTTCCATGGGCTTGCGGACGAGGATCCCCATCTACATATTACTAATTTCTTAGAAATATGTGATACCTTTCGGATCAATGGAGCATCAAATGACGCCATCCGCCTCCGAATGTTTCCTTTCTCACTAAAAGACCGAGCAAAAGCTTGGCTCAACGCCCTCCCAGCTGGATCGGTAAACACCTGGGATGAACTAGCCCAAAAATTTCTATATAAGTATTTCCCTCCCACAAAAACGGCTAAATTAATGACTGAAATTAATACATATTCACAAGAGGACGGGGAATCCTTATATGAAACTTGGGAAAGGTTCAAGGAGCTATTACGCAAGTGTCCACATCATGGCCTTGCGATATGGCAACAAGTATCCACTTTCTATAATGGACTGTTGCCCCACACAAGGCAGACACTTGATTCTAGCTCCGGGGGACTTTTAGGTAATCGCCGCCCACATGAAATATATAACCAAATTGAGGAAATTGCTCAAACCAATTTTCAATGGCACACTCCCCGAGGCAATAAATCTATTGCCCCGGGCGCCCATAAGGTTGATGAAAGCACTTCTTTACAAGCCCAAATCGAGGCCCTTTCTTCAAAAATAAAAAAATTAGAAATGACAAAAACAGTCTCGGTTATGGCTTGTGAAGGGTGTGGTGGGCCACATGAAAATTGGAGTTGTATGAAAGAAACGGACGATCAACAAGAATCGGTAAGCTACATTGATAATAGACCTAGGCCGTCGGGTCCTCCAACGGGCACTTACAACCAAGGATGGCGAAACCACCCAAACCTTGGTTGGAGAGAACCCAGCAATAGTAGTAACCAACAAACCCAACGAACAAACTTTCAACAACCAAGGAATGAGTCACAAAATTTCACTCAACAACAAAGTGGACGAGAAAGGCTTGAAGATATTGTATCTCGCCTCATCTACGACACTGAAAAGAAAAACTCGGAAAGATTTCTACAATTAGAATCAAATTTTAGAAATCAACAAGCTAGTATTCAAAACATAGAAAAACAATTAAATCAAATAGCTCAAAATTTTGCCGAGAGACCACAAGGGGCATTACCCAGCAATACCGAAACAAACCCAAAAGCGCAAGTTCATCTCATCACGCTACGAAACCGCACCGTGGGGCCTGCAGAAGCACCACCGCCGACAGAAGAAACGGTACCCCCGCCTCTGCAGGAGAAGAACTCCCCTCCGTCACCAGAGCCTACCAAGGCTCCTCGAGTCCCATACCCCGGTAGGTTAATTCGTCAAAAGACCAATGAGCAATTCGCAAAGTTCGAAAGTCTATTAAAACAATTGCATGTTAATATTCCTTTTATTGATGTCCTAACCCAAATGCCCAAATACTCTAAATTCATGAGGGACTTCCTCACTCATAAAAAGAAAATTGAAACTGTGCAATTAGTTAACTTATGCGAAGAGTGCTCTGCCCTCGTACTCAATAAACTTCCCCAAAAGAAAATCGATCCCGGAAGCTTCACAATTCCCTGCTCAATCGGGGAGTCCCCCGTTCGTAATGCACTAGCCGACCTTGGGGCTAGCATTAACCTCATGCCCTCATCAATGTTTAAAAGACTCGGCCTAGGAACAACGAGTCCTACAAAAATGAGCATACAACTTGCTGATCGATCCATCAAATTCCCGCAAGGTGTCATCGAAAATGTCTTGGTAAAGGTAAGCAAATTCGTCTATCCAGCCGACTTTGTCATACTCGATATGGAGGAAGACACCGAGGTCCCCCTCATACTAGGGAGACCATTTCTTGCCACCGCACAAGCAGTGGTAGATATGAATGACGGAACACTCACCTTGAGGTACGGGGATGATGAAGTAAAATTCGGAGTTGGGAAGAGAATAGAAGATGACGACCCGGTCAACTACATGAAGGTTATTGATTCGAGTTTGTATGCTGCTCTCCGACGGTGTAACATGGGACGCCAAGCATCCCACTCAGAAAATATATAACCTCACATTGGGTCTAGCCAAGGACCCTTATAAACATGGCGCACCACGGAGGCATTCCGCGGAACTATCCTTAGTTTAGTTTAATCTTTTAGTTTTAATTTGCAGGAATAAAACACACTCATGGTGGTAAAGGATGACAAAGGGAACGAGAAAAATGGCCCCATGTGCAAGAACAAGGCAACCCGACACAAAATTCTCCATTACAGAAGGCTCAACACGGGCCGTGTCCAACCAACACGGCCCCGTGCTGAACCCCCTGCAGAAAAATGCCCAGTTCAGGTAACTGGACACGGGCCGTGTTCACCAGACACGCCCCCGTGTCCAGGCTTCTGTCTCATTTCTTTAATTTTTGTTACTGGCACCTGAACACGGGGCCGTGTCCGGTCCCCATGGGGCCTTGTCCAGACTACCAGTAACATAAATCTTTGTTTTGTTTAACACCACATTACACATCCAATCAACCTAAAAATTTATTTTTGGGACACATTGAGGACAATGTGTAATTTAAGTGTGGGGGGGGGGGGGGAAGCTAACACCTCGAAATTTTGCAAGTCCTAACAACAAGCCTTACACAAAACTCTATTGGAACCGCTAAACACCCCAAATTTTTTCAAAAATTTTCATTTTTTTTACTTGTCTAAAGTTTAAGTTAGGAATCCTAAGATTAATAAGGTTATATTTTCACAAATTTTACAACCGAGAGCGTCGTGATAACAAGAACCAACATAAGAAAATTATGAAACGGCATAACAAGCTTAGTTAAAATTTGATTATATATGCTCGATCACATAAAAACCCATTCCCACAAAAGTGAGTTTTGAGCCTTTATTGAGCATACAAATTCACATCTTTAGACTAAATGCTCATTTTTCGTTTCTTGTGTGAAATAGCCGCTTGGTTCTTACAACTCTAGAACTTGCCATGGCGATTCATTCCCGGTCCTTACCAACTTAAACCCAAGTAAGTAAATGATGGAGGCATTAGGACTAACCATTTTTCTTTCTACACCATTATTTTTCATTTTTTTTACCACCTACCCAAAATCCCCCTAGTTAACCCCTTTGAGCCTAAACCTTTCATTTCTTTACCCTAAAACCCTTTTTACCCACCAAAAACCCTTTTTATTTTCACCCTTTATTTTAGTAACAAGCTCGGTTTTTCGTAAGCTCATTTTTTTTGTGATAAAAAAAAATATTTTGAATGATGAAGTTAAAAACAAACAAAGCTATGAAAACAAAAGCTTGTTTGGAGAAATACTTCAAAATAAAAAGTCACTAAAAAAACAAAGTGTTTTACGAAAACCGACGCTTTTTACGCTTTTCGCCCTTTTTTCTAACCACTAACCCAACCACCCACCTTTAGCCCAAGCCTAACCCTTCACCCAAAAAGTCCTCTTGATATTTACAAAGGTATATAGTTAAAAAAGGAGGAGGATTGATTGCTTGGCAAGCTTATGGTAGGAATAAGTTCCATGCCGCTCTCGAGTGATTCACTAAAAAAATTACACCTTCGGCCGAGTGTTGAGTGATTTCTCCCGTGAGGTATGTGAACTTGTATATAAATGAATTTTTAAAAAGGCATGCTAAGCCTAAATAAGTAATTTCTCTTATGAAACGTTCTAAATAAATTATAACGAATAGGATTGTAAATAAATAAAAATAAAACCCAAAAAGATCTTGGATTCCCGACACTCTATGACAAGCCAAAAACCTTCTCTTCTACCCATTCCATTTGGGAGTGTAAGCCTCATATTTAAAGAGATTTGCTTGAGGACAAGCAAAAGTTCAAGTGTGGGGGTATTTGATGTGTGTAAAATGCAACATATAAATTACATCAAATAAGGCATAAAACTAACCCTTTTTGAGTACTAATGTTGGAAAAAGAGTGTTTTTGTCTTCCTTTTGTATTTTCAGGATGAAATGAGCTCAAATTCACAAAAGAAGCAAAAAGACAGCTAATTCTAACATAAATACAAGAAAAGGAACAAAAGTGGATTGCCCGAACCCTCAACGGCATCCTCCCAAGCAGAGAAGAGAAAACAGGAGACTGAACACGCCCCGTGCTCAGCCAGCACGGGCCGTGCCCAAGAAGCAGCAGAAAAGACAAACCTATAGAAGCTTCTATTGCCCACCACGGGGCCGTGTCTAGTGAGCACGGGGGCGTGGCGAAAGTACAGCAGGCGCATTAATTGTAATTGCGAATTACAATTAATGAAGAGAGAGAGTGTCAGACGGGCACGGGGGCGTGTCCAGCGGACACGGGGCCGTGCCCAGCCTTCTGTTCAGCCTATAAATAGGAGTGCTTGGTTTCATTTCAACTCATCCCTTGGCACACCACCTCTCTCACACTTCATCCACCACCCACCACCACCATAACACCATCATCCATTGTCCATCGTAGAGTGTGTGAGTCGTCTCGGGATCCAAGATTGATCGTAAGAGTTCTTGACAATCAAGGCCATGTTTGCCTAAGTCTCTTACATCACTTGGTGAAGACAAGTGTTTAGTATAATACTTTTTATTTTTAATCTTTTGCACTTTTTATTTGGTTTTGTATTAATGACTTTAATAACTAGTTGCTTATGTTGAAGGTGATCTTTCCTTATCGTTTGTCTGTGGTGTCTTGGCATTATTTTACTGTCTATATAAAATAAAAGATTTTCACCATTCATATCTCCACAGTCTATATGGAGGTATGTTGGCTACCTGGTCGGGGGTTAAGGGAATGGTTTGGTAAGGGTCTTGCCCTTGTTCAGCGTTTAGAGGTCCTGCAAGGGACCTGGGTCAATTTTAGTAGGATCTCCTTCAATACCCATAGGTATTGGATGGCGGGGATCCAAACTCTTTGACCCCCTCATAAGTTAACTACTATTAATACTATAACCCGGCTATTTTGGACTGTATCCCTGCTGACTCAGACTACTTAGCCGAGGGTAACGTCACCGCCAAAAGCGGGCCCTACCACAATTTGCATTAATAACTTAATTCATTATCTTCCAATAATCCAACCCTTTAGGATTGTATCCTTGCTGACTCAAACTACTGGGTTGAGGGTAACGTCGCCTTCAAAAGAGGGGCCTACTACAATAACTAAGATAATCTCTTAAATAAGTGCAAAAGTGCGAAAATAATCAAAGGTTATACTAATACACGAGTCGGATCCAAGTGATTCATCTTGTCTATCTATTTTTATTTTATTTTTATTTTTCAGCATTTAGTTAGTTTTTATTTTCTTAGTTTAAAAATCTTTTCTAACTTTTTGATTTGATTAGACGTTGAGGATAAACCGGTACTAAAAGCTCTTGTGTCCTTGGACGACCTCGGTATCTTACCAACACTATACTACGTCCACGATGGGTGCACTTGCCCATATGTGTGTTTAGTGTTAGTGAATATCGTGTTTTATAAATTTAAAACTTGGCTGAAAGTGTAAAAAGGGCTTAAATATACATCTAAATTATATAACACCTCACACACATCAGTGCCACCATATCCGTAAACAAAAAACATCCCTCCAGTGTTACCATCAACAGATGTCATTATCTCTTCAAACACCGACCTTTGTTCTTCAGTTAACATATTAAACAGATTAACATATTCCTCTGCGAGACTTAATACGTCGTAAGTACGCTCCTCATTAATCAGACGATTATCGAGATCAGATAACGAAGAAGAATCTGGAAAAGGCATTGTTGAGAAGTTCCGAAGCGATGAGCTATTCATACCTAAAAACTTTTCAATTTCCAACAAAGCGTAATTTTTAAGTTCGTCATCTAGAATTGATAAACCTGTTACATGTTCAAATACAGATACAATGAGTATGATATTTTATTTAAACCATGTATGAAAAAAAACTGAAAAAGCAAAATGGCTTTTCTAAAGTTTCATAATGTACCTTGAACACGATGTAGTTTACTATATCTGTAGATGAAATCATCTGTCATGTATTTCCACGTGCTTTCCCATACGATCTCCGGTCTTGACATAGTATTGGACAATAGCATCATGCCAAATAAATTTCGTATATACGAAGCTGTTGCTGTTTCGTTTGCTTCTTTAATTGCTTCGATGTACTCTTTGTCATCATCTAAAAGACCAAGTGCGAAACACGCATCTCGAAATGTATCATGTACATGACCATTAACAGTTTTGATATCGTCATATGACTTAGGTCCTTTTACTTTATTGAGCAAGATTCTTAAAAAAATAAGCTTCTCCAAGAGAGGGAGCAACATTATGAATTCTGCCAATTGAGTTACCTTTCTTCCGAGGTTGCCAACAACGGTTTTCAATCTTCCATACATACCAAGTTGGAAACTGAACATAGTGTACGCGCCAAATGGTCATCAGGGTCTTTGTTCCTTTCCATCCAAGACAGAAACATAGAACACTTGACAGATGGCCTGTTAAGAACAGAATTGATGTCTTCGTCTGCTCCAAAGACAACCGGTTGGAGACCTGGAAGATAGAATGGAAGCCTGATAACAGAAGGATATCTGTAATTTACATCGTAACTGAATATCCTCCATGATGCCTCGCATGCTGAGATATACCGACAGTCATAATACTCTTTAATCTCATCTTTTTTATGTTGTTCATTATGATTATCACTATGCAAAACAACAACTGTTGCTCTATCAGGACCTTTGTTGATATACTTAAACAAATATTTAGTTAACCCAGCTTGGTTGCACCACTCCACGTTTATATGTGCCTGATACTTTTTCAATAACTTTTTGTTGTATGGTACAACACTTCTATTATCTAACTCGATCCGGTTTTTGACAACTGTCGCTCCATCATCTCTCCTTCTGTATAATGGGAAACCATTGGCGTCAATTGTCGTAGTATCTTGAAATCTTTTTGGAAAACCTTTTGAACACTGTTTATCAACCATACATGGGCAGTTCATATTAGCATTACCACACGGTCCATGAATCATAAAATCCTTCACAAGCGTATACAACTCTGGGTCATCATCTTTGTTTGGAATTTCGGCACATATGAACGGATCAACTTGGTCAACAGTGGGAAGTTTAGCTTCTGGTTCCATGAATAAGCACAAATGCGCATGAGCAAGCCACGTTTTTGAAACTCAATTGTATAAATAACTGCATAAAAATAATTTAAAATCAATAAAAGAAAATGTAAAAAATATATTTAAAAAAAAAGATTGCATTACGTACTTGCTGCTGCTTTTCCCAACATATGACATTCCTTTAAATCTATACAAATTGCATCCAGCTTGACTTTAAATAACCTTGATAGGATATCAGGCCTATCTTCTGGATTCAGAGTGGTGTCTTTAAGAAACCGTTTTACCTCTGGCCACTTGGGATTGCATGTAATGGTCATAAAAAAATCAGGATAACCGAACCATTTACATAAAGCCATTGCATCTAAATAGTTTTGCATCATATATCTAGCTCCACCGGTAAACGAAGAAGGCAATATAAGAGGTGTACCAACATTAGATATATCTTGCTGACCATTATTTCTCAATTTCCGGAGACTTTCATAGGTATCAGATCTTAGATTTTTTTTGTTGAAAACGTATGTAGTTTAGTCTCTCGCTCTCAATCATCGTATAAGCATCAACCAAAAATTGTTGGAAAAGTCTCCTTGAATTTAGAATCAACGAAAATTGGTTTACTCTATCTTGAATACGATACGAAAAGAACTCTCTCATCGTACAATTTGGACGCTTCTTGTTGGTTACATCTATGACACCTCTATGAGGGATGTCAACTCTGTAACCATCATCTCCATATGGGAAGAGAATTGGGTATTGAAGAGCAAGGTAAGAAGGATGTAATTCACTTATTCGTTGAAGAGTCCCCGATTTAGTTTCAACAACAATATCTTTGTTCTCAATTGCGTTTTCAACATCTCCAACAATTAGAGCAGCAACCTCGCTACATGTTGGTAAGTTATACATTCGACCATCCTTGTCCCTTTTTCCAATAAGACGTACCTTAAGAGTAAGCTGCGGATCGTCATGAAAACAATCTCTAACCATCCTGTAAACTTTAACCAATACATTATCGGAGTCTAACATAGACTTGATATGTTGGATCAACTGACGATCAACTGAAGCAGAAGAGGATGTAGGTGACTCCTTAGATCGACTGTTTTGACACATTTTTTATCAATGAAATATTAGTTATTAATTGAGAAACAATTGAAAAAAATTATACTGTAAGATACTTACCTAAAAATCGATTCTCGGTTTGAAACTTCGTTCTCTGTATCGTATATGTACAGCTGGCAAAACTTTGGTTTATTGGCATTCTCCGGCAATAGACTTCCAATACTATGATAGTTTTCACCGCTAATCCTGTAGCAAAATGGGCCATTACCTCTATTAACAGTCGGATCGACCTTACCACCCATTGATGTGAAAGCGAACATAGAATTATAACGGCGAATGTTTTTCAAAAAATGCTTGCTTTCATTATCCAAAGATGTAAACAGTTTCTGAAATTTGGTTGTGCATCTTTATAATCGGGTAGCTCTACTTTGGCATAACCACAGCATAAAAAATAACTTGTTTTCCCATTATTGGTTCTGCCTCTCGCCGTTTCTACATCCCATAACTTTGCCATGCATACTTGACACGTAATACACTGGTCACCATGATCTAAGTAATCTGTAGATTAGCATGGAAATAAAAATAAATGAAATTAATCGATGTATTTCAAGATAAAAAAATGGTATACAAAATAATGTCGAAAATATATAACGTAAGCGACTACCTGGTGAAACACCTTTGTAAGGATCTTCATCTAACGCTGCATTTGTAGTCAAATCAACCATTGGAATAGGAGATGTAATTCTTTGTCTGCCTAATAACTTAGATTTCCCAGGAGATAGCTTTGGAGACGTTTTGCGTAAAATAGGAGTTGTAGTCACTGTTGTTATGTTTGGAGAAATAGAAAAGCGACGGATACTTGTTGAAAGTGTTTGGTTGTTTGAAGCAGATGTGTAATCACCTAAATAAAATATGACTTTAGAAAATCGGGTATAATATTACTTGTAAATATTAACAAATGTATAAAATTACCATTTTGTGTGTTACAGTGAAAGGATCTTGTATTAGAGGAAGATTGTAAACTGTTCATAGCCCTGGATTTGCCTCGTAAGATAGGAGATTTTTTACTATCTAAATAAAGTCTCCTTAATCTCCGTCTCTCTTTAGTGTAACTTTGATAACTTTGTGTGAAAACAACTGATAAAAGAAAAACGATATATATATATAGTTTTAGACATATATTTGTATCAAAATAGAAAAAATGACCAAAACCTTTTGTAAATAACAATAAACAACCAACCTCCAACTGAAACAGACTAACAGTTACGTCCATACCAACGGTAAAACCGACTTTATCGTCAGATGTTACAATGGAAACGTTAAACGTTTTGTTGTCTATCATTACAGTAGAGGTTACATCATTTGAGGAATAATCGTAACTTTTCGGCAAAGTACATTGAGGAATGACCTGTAGGATGATAAAAAATAAAAGAAAATAAAGGTTACTATTAATATAACTAAAGTAATAATTCTATACATTAGGAAAAATAATATCAGAGTTTATCTTACATAAAAATTACATGATGGAGAGAGCATATATGTCCAGAAAGAGCCAGGACTAACCCCATCAACGAAACTTGTTAATTTAAAAGTAGTAGGATCTAGTGGATTAAAAACTACCAAACATCCTTTGGTTAGTCCCAAGTGTCCTACAACATTGGACCAACCATGAAAAAAAAATAACTTCCCTTTAGAAGCGCTTAAAAAAACATTAAAGACACAGCCATCTTCAGTGTGTATCATAACATTAGTAGGGCCTTTGTCAACACCCCATAGTTTGGACGCAGCGTCATCTGGAATGGCCTAATAAAACAATGAAATGGAAAACGAATTATAATTATACTCAAAAGATTTAAACAAAACAATTATAATAAACTGTATTTAATAAGAAGAAAAAAAAAAGAACACAAATAACTCAATAAATAATTATTCATTTACCATAATAAGTTGGTCTGCTCGATTCATTACCCTACAGAACCAGGGTCCTCTGTAACTGAATTACAAAATACAATGTTAATAAACTAAAACATGTTTAGGTTATTGTTACAAAATAATAAAAATGAATACAAAATACCTTGATGAACTTTCACCCATAGTAAATACCTACAAAAACAGCTTACATAAACAAACGACATTAGATAAATTATTATGCAATCAACATAATTAACAAACAAAAGAATCCAATTATGCAATCAAACAGAAAATTCATGAAAAATTAATCTGAAAAGAACTATTTATCATAAACATAATGTGCAAAGCAAGTTATGTCAACTAATTATAAAATCATATTATCATAACAGGAAATACAACAAAATAGACATAAAAATTTCATAGATTACATAAACATGTGAAATACCAAAAAAAAAAATAAACTGATTTTCCATTACAATCAGTTGAATCAGGAGTTGTATAACATAAAAAATAACGAAAATATCAAATTGAAAGAATCCTATAAACAGATTAATTCATAAAAATCTATATTATATAACAATCGGATCTACGTTTTTTTATAAAGTTAATTAATATAATACAAAAAACATGATAAATAAAAAATATTCATCATTAAAAACAAAATCTTAAAACCCCAGATGCAAATCGGATATAGATTGTTGAATTACAATCACAAACTTATTAACAATTACAATCAAATAATATAAATTTACATCAATTAAAATAAAACTTAACACATATATTACATATGTTACGCCCCAAACCTTACCTAATTAACTAGCATAATGTATATGGAAAAATTTTGGAAATTTTCGGCATGACCTATTCGTTTAAAACCATTAACAACCTGTTTTACACAACAAACTTCAACGTTTAACATCCTTGACAAAACCCAAAACGGATAAAGTTTACATTGGACACGACATGACTTCAACTACTAAGTTTTTACCCAACGACAAAGATATCAATATACTACATAGGCTTAAATACATATGACCAAAACTTAACCCATTTCAAAAATATTTTGTAACGGAAGCGTGAGGCGGGCGTAGACCAAGTGTGCACGTTCCAAGCCGTCCATACGCCTGAGTCGAGGATTTACCTACATTCAACAACAAATTTTAAAAAAAAATAGTCTTATTACTTATTTTGCTTACAATACCACGTATTAGTTGCATTCGTTTGATTTCATTCCTATCATTATGCATTCGATTTACCCATTTAAATGGGTAAGCTTATATTCTCATAAAGAGATTTAAGCGTATCGTTTACAACCCGGTAACATCGAACATATCGTTCTATCCATATAACGGATTGAACTTCAGACAGGCGAACTTGGCTTACACAACCACCCGTTCTAGACGGATGGTAACATATCCTTACTCGACCTAGTCTACACGAACCGATCGACTTGCATAACTTAACGTAATTCTTCATTAGCATAACCAAATCCGCAAGGGATTTACTAATCTTTTACTAACACCGTAATCATTATAACATGGAATAATTATTATATCAAGGGTTATTCGATACATTTACTACAAAATATAAGAAAAGTTTCGTATGTAACGGGACATACCTCGGTCTTGTGATCCTTCCGTTTTCTTGGAATTTGAACCTTCTTCCTTCACGCCTATATCAACACATTTATTCTTTCGTTTAGTCCTCACAATTCATTCTATCATGTTCCAAACTACACATCATTATTCTTTCAAGCATTTCATCGAGCACCTAGTGTGCGTTACATTTATAAAACATAATGTACAACAATTAAAGCATAACTTCACTAGTTCATCATACATGCCATCAATAATTAACCTAACTCTTACAATTTCTTTAGTCTACACCAATTCATCTTACATTCAAGTATTACAAACAGGATCACATATCAAGATTACATATAATCAAAATCCCTAAAATCTTCTTATTCATAATACAATTTTCACAAGGTGGGTTTCATAAAATTTTCTTCCAAATAAAACTAAAATCAACATGATTTCGATTCTAGGGAGTAACCCTAACATCTAACTAACACAAATCATACCATGAATTCATGGTTGGGTCGAAACCCTTTTCTCTAAAATTCACCAATTTCAGAAATTCGACTTACCACTCCACTAGGTATGCTTAGATGATTGAAACTTTAGTACATGCAGCAATTAATCTTTGATTTCTCCTTGTCAATTGGTGAATTTTTGCAAGAACAAGGGTAAACCCTTGTTTCACTGCTTCTGATCGAACCCAGAACACGCACAGGGTGTGGGTTTTGTGGTTTGAACATAATTAAACCCTTCTTAATTATAATTTACATATTACCCCCTTAAGACTTGTTAAATTTTGATTTGAAAACCTCCCATGATTTAATTTATCCATTTTTCATTTATTCTAGTATTAAAATAAATTTTGGGGTATTACAAGTCTACCCCCCTTGAAAGAGGTTTCGTCCCCGAAACCTGGACATATAACAATTTCAAACGTGTACATACCAAAAAGAAATGGATAGTGCTTCCTCATCTCATCTTCCGCTTCCCACGTGAGTTCTGACCCCTTTCGGTGTCGCCATTGTACCAACACTTGCCGAAAAGCTTTGTTGCGGAGACTCTTCACCTTGACGTCTTTAATGGCTAATGGTCTTTCGACATAGTTCAACCCCTCGTCCAACTCAATGTCATCGAGCGGTACTAATGCGGTTTCATCCGCAAGACACTTTCTCAACTGCGACACGTGGAAGGTATTGTGAATTCCGTCTAGAGTAGGCGGTAATTCTAATCGATATGCAACCCTTCCAACTCGAGCCAAGATTTTAAACGGCCCGATATACCGAGGGCCTAACTTACCCCGTTTACGAAAGCGGATTATGCCTTTCCATGGCGACACCTTCAATAGAACAAAATCCCCAACTTAAAATTCAATAGGGCGCCTTCTCTTGTCTGCATAAGCTTTTTGTCGATCCTAGGATGCTTTCAAACAAGCTCTAATCAATTCAATCTTTTCATTTTTCACTGCTATTAAATCACTTGGCGCGAGCTCCCTTTGCCCCACTTCACCCCAACATACGGGAGTTCTACATTTTCTTCCGTATAGTAATTCGTAAGGTGCCATTTGAATACCACTGTGGTAACTATTGTTATAAGAAAATTCCACTAGTGGTAAATGGTCATCCCAACTTCCCCCAAAATCTAAGGCACACGCCCTCAGCATATCAATAAGTGTTTGAATGGTTCTTTCTGACTGGCCGTCAGTTTGAGGGTGGTAGGCGGTACTTATGTGTAATTTCGTTCCCACACTCTCGTGAAATCTTTGCCAGTAACGAGAAGTAAATCTAGTGTCCCGATCCGAGACAATTGACACGGGCACCCCGTGTCGAGATACAATCTCGTTCATGTAAATTTCCGCCATTTTCTCGGAAGAATAAGCTTCTTTAATAGGTAGAAAGTGAGCGCTTTTCGTAAGTCGATCTACGATTACCCATATTGTATCATGCCCCTTTTTCGTTCTTGGAAGCTTGGTTACTAAATCCATCGTTAGTTCCTCCCACTTCCACACCGGTATCTCCAAAGGTTGTGATTCTCCGTAGGGCTTTTGATGTTCCGCTTTCACTTAGGAGCACGTTAAGCATTTTGCGACATATTTGATGATATCGCGTTTCATGCCTGACCACCAATAATTGGCCTTCAAATCTCGATACATCTTTGTAGCCCCGGGGTGGACCGAGTATCGTGACTTATGAGCTTCTTCAAGTAACGCAGTCTTGACTTCTCAAAAACGTGGTATCCAAATTTGGCCGAACCTCATCTTGAGTCCGGTCGAGTTTTCTTCTAACTTATCGGCCACACCTTTTAACCTTTCCCTCTTTAAGTCTTCCGCTTCAAGCGACTTTATTTGTGAATCCCATATCATTTCAAGCAAACGTGGCGTAACTACCATTTTCATGGATCTCACACGAATTGAGGGTGGAGTCTCTTTTAGGCTTAGTGCGTTCGCCACCACATTCGCTTTTCCCGGGTGATAAAGGATATCGCAATCATAGTCTTTAATCAGCTCTAACCATCTTCGTTGCCTCATATTCAGGTATTTCTGTTCAAAGAAATACTTGAGGCTTTTATGATCCGAATAAATTGTACATTTCGTACCATATAGGAAGTGTCTCCAAATCTTTAAGGCGAACACTACCGCTGCCAATTCCAGATCATGCGTTGGGTAATTTATCTCATGAGGTTTTAGTTGCCGCGAGGCATATGCAATAACCCTTCCCCTTTGCATTAAAACACAACCAAAACCTTGCCGTGAAGCGTCTGAATAAACAACCAGATCTTCAGTCCCATCTGGCAAGGTCAAAACCGGAGGACTTGACAATTTCTTCTTTAATATACGAAAGGCCTCTTCCTGTTCCGTACCCCATACAAACTTCTCTTTCTTTCTCGTCAGTTTGGTTAAGGGTAAAGCTATCTTCGAGAAATCCTGTATGAACCGTCTGTAGTATCCCGCGAGGCCTAGAAAACTTCTTATCTCTGTCGGATTCTTCGGGGAGACCCATTTCATTACGGCATCAATCTTTGACGGATCCACTAAAACACCTTCCGCATTGATCACGTGACCCAGAAACTGCACCTCCCTGAGCCAGAAGGCGCATTTTGAAAATTTTGCGTAAAGTTTCTCCTTGCGTAGAATTTCAAGTACTTCACGCAAGTGCTTTGCATGCTTAGCTTTGCTTCGCGAATAGACTAAGATATCATCTATGAACACGATTACCGATTTGTCTAACATGGGTCGGCACACCTGGGTCATAAGATCCATAAATGCAGCCGGCGCATTCGTTAATCCAAAAGACATGACTAGAAATTCATAATGCCCATATCGGGTTCTGAACGCGGTCTTTGGAATATCTTCTCCCCGTACTCTAACTTGATGATACCCTGAACGTAGGTCTATCTTGGAGAACCAACTTGCCCCTTGTAATTGATCAAAAAGGTCGTCAATTCTAGGTAAAGGGTAGCGGTTCTTTATGGTCAGCTTATTTAATTCTCTATAGTCGATGCACATGCGCATCGACCCGTCTTTCTTTTTAACAAATAGGACAGGTGCTCCCCAAGGCGACACACTTGGGCGTATGAAGCCCTTATCTAGAAGATCTTGTAATTGTGTCATTAATTCCCGCATCTCGGTGGGAGCAAGTCTATAGGGAGTCTTCGCAACTGGCTTCGCACCCGGATTTAATTCGATGCGAAACTCTATTTCCCTTTCGGGAGGGAGTCCCGACAATTCTTCCGGAAATACATCCGGAAATTCATTCACGACCTCAACGTCTTCAAGCTTCGGGAGGGTTTGTCGAGTATCTACTACATAAGCTAGGTATGCTCTATTCCCATTAAGTACGTATTTGAAAGCTTGGACAAGGGTGCACAATTTGGTTTCCACGTTTCTTTCTCCTTGAATACTCAGTTGCCTTCCACTTGGAGCTTGAACATGCATGGTCTTATTTTCACAATTAATTTCTACATGGTGTCGTGCCAACCAATCCATTCCCACTATCATTTTAAATTCCCCCAAAACCATGGGTATGAGGTCAATATCGAATTCCTCATCTTCTATGGTGAATTTGCAATTTCTATAAATCTCATGTAACATATAGATCTTACTATCGGCTATTTCTACTTCTAGGGGCATTGGCATTCGTTTAATCTTAAATGAAGGATGTTGTACAATTTCACTTGAAATAAATGACATAGTGGCTCCAGTATCGAACAAAACATAAACCGGTATGGAGTTTAATAGAAAGATACCTGAAACCACATTCGGGTGAGACTTGGCTTCTTCGGATGTAATTTGGAACATCCTTCCTTTAGCCGTAGGACTCTCCTGCTTCTTATCTTCCCTTTTTGACTCTTGCTGGAGTTTTGGGCATTCCGATTTGATGTGCCCTTTTTCAAAACAATGGAAGCAAGTCTTCGGGCTACTTGGACATTGATAAGACGAATGCCCTTCTTTACCACATTTATAGCATCCCTTTTTTCCTAACAAGCATTCCCCCGTATGAAGTTTTCCACAAGTCTTGCAAGGCGTGATACCACTCTTCGACTTATCCTTTTTTCCTTGCTCTTGATACTTCCCCTTTTTAGTCGGAGTCGAACTTCCACCCTTTTCATTTGGTCTCTTTTCACCATGTTCTTCTTGCCTCTTGATTTCAATTTCTCTATCCCGCGCTAGATTGATGAGCTCATCAAGGGTCTCGCATTTCGAGGGCGTGATAAATTCCCTAAATTCCGCCTTTAGCACCCGGTAGAAGCGATTGATCTTCATTCTTTCAGTCTTTACAAAATCCCCACAGAACTTCATCCTATCCATAAAGGTATTAGCTATTTCATTGATTGACTCGTTTCTCTGTCGGAGGCGCAAGAAATCCTCCTGAATCTTATCAATAGCTGACTGTGGGCAATGGTATCTCATGAAAGGCTCCTTGAATTCTTGACAAGTCATCGTTTGGAGTCTATCCTCCCCTATTTCCTTACTATGCGCATCCCACCAATCTTTCGCCTGGAGGGTGAGTTGGCCGGTAGCAAACATTACCTGATCTTCTTTATCGCACCGGCTTCGTATAAATACCGCTTCTATGTTCGAAATCCATCGTTGGCATGCGATCGGGTCGATTTTACCATCATACGTCGCGGGATGGCATGCCATGAAGTCTTTATACGTGCACCGTCGTTCTTTGCCTTTACTTTTTGACCCCTCAATCAATTCTTTCAATTCCTCAATCTTGCTAGTCATCATAGCATCCACGACTCCCAAAACCCGGTTTTCTACCTCTTGAGCTAATTGTGGAAGATGGGCTTGCATAACCCCTTCAGCCACCTCCGTGACCCTATTGTTAAAGGCTTCTTGACGGGTCGGGTCATCGTCCTCATTGACGTTTCTTGCATCAGCCATCTACACAATGTCATGTTTTCGTTTAATACAAATCATAAGTTCCCCGAATATCATAGTTCATTAGTTCATGTTTCTTTCATTCATACTCTTACATTTTAAATTTTTGTCCACTTTTAAGGTTTCCATCATTCGTCCACATTACCCGACATATTACTTTTGGCTTTTATGATTTCATTCGATCTTAACCACTACCCGTGATTACATCTACCATTTTAGGCCTTATGTGGGTCTTACTCGACTATAAAAAAATTTTCAAACAACTCGGGAACTCGAACCGCGAAAATAATACAAAAATAAAGTTTTTCAGTGGATTGAAATCCCGCTAGCCGTCGGCGACGGCATTGCCTCCCGTCGGCGACGGGTTCCAGAAAGTGGCGTCGGCCACTTTTGCCCGTAGGCAGGAAGTTAGGGCGTCGACATCAAGGGGGCGTCAGCGACGACCTGATGACCGTCGGCGACGGGCTTCCGTTTGATGATTTCGCTGCAGCTTTGTTTATGTCACACCCCGATTTCCACGTGTCTCACCGGTGGGCCCGGTGGGGGATTACCGTGACGTAGTTGGCAACAATATAGTCAAACCACACAATATATGAATGCACAGCGGAAGCATAAAGATAAATATATTTCAACACTGAATGTAATATCAAAGTATCACCATTGTTGAAATAAAATCCACAGGGGATCAAAATAATAATAAAAGTAATTGTTCAACAGACGTAGGCATCTTAAGCTTGCGAGACTCTTTATTGATGCTAAGGAGGAATATCCAGCCAATTACGTTTAGTACCTGCATTTAGTCTTTTTGGGAAAATACGTCAGTTTACACTGGTAAATACATTCAACCGACACTTTTGTAAAATGTTTAATAAAATTGATTTGAATGCACAAGGCACAAACTCTTTATAACTTGGGAGAATTATTTAAATTTATAATCTTGTGAACAAATTACATGTTCCTTATGCGTTCAGTAGCCCGGATCAAGTCCGGGTTAAAGATCAATAGACACACCACATAGCATAAAACCGTGGCGGGTAACCAACGGCTATACCTTTAAAATTATAGACATAATGCCGGGTGTACGCCTACACCCGAATGTCAAGGTCGTGGCCATTTCGTAAAATGCTGCCAAGGATATCCGGGACATGGTCATTAACCCCCCAAAGGCGTTTAAGTAAACAAGACTGTTTAAACGGTCGATCAAATTATTCAATTAACCACCAAACGATGGAAGATTTGATGCCCGATCAAGCGGTATTTTATATGCCGTAACCCAAGCCCGTATCACGGAAAATAAGTCAAAAGTATTTACCTTTGCAAGTATAATTCCTTAATCGAATAAATTGCAGATAGCTTTTACTGGTCTCCTATTCTGGAACGAAGGTTTTAAAATAACCTATTAGAATCCTAACGGGTCTTTAATTTAGCCGTAGCTTAGACCGGTCAGTTTCAAAGAATAGTTACGGTTTAATCGCGTGAAAGGCGAAAACCGGGAATGGAATGTGATTTTGACCCAACAAGTTTGAAGACTTGTTTTATATGGGTAAAATAATCACACTCTGGATTTTGGGGTCAAAACAATATGGTTTGACCCGTTTCGGCTAGTTTATGTAAACTAGTTACCTAAGCCGAACCGTGCGCGCAAAAGGCGTAACGGGTAACCGTAAGAGTCCTACACTGGTTTCCTAAGTCAATATACTTTAAAGAGGTTGTGGTATCAGTAGGATACCTTCCATAATGCCCGTAACGAGTTTAAATCCATTTTATGCCTCGTAGGGGTATTTCGGTCTTTTTAAAGATTATAAAAGAGGTTTCTGAGTTCTACAGGAAATCTGAGTTTCCCGAATAAAGTCTAAAATACTTTATTTTTTTTATTTAAAATCAGTAGTAACTGGAATCGGGTCAAAAGACCCTGTAGAACTCAAGTTATGGCCGAAAAGGGTATATTCGGTATTTACCGAACCGATGCCATAACCGCAGGTTATGAGCAGGTAAAAAAATAATTAAAAATCTTTAGAAATCCCAAAATATTATTTTACATCAGTGTGTAAAAGGTTTAGTTCGAAATCTGGGATTAGATAGGCGTTATGCTAATTGCGCTATTTAATTACAAAGTTTCTGTAATTTGCGCTATTTAGCATAACTCCTATTCTGGACCTCGGATTGACGTGAAATTTTAGGGACATGCTTAGAATTCAGTAACCAAGGTTATGGTCCTTTCACATGTCCGAAATTCTCGTTTTTAATTTAAAAAGGGCGTTACGGTCAACTTTTAAGCATTTAACGGAAAGGTGTAAAAGACTCGGACAAACAACGAACCGGTCACAGAGGGTTATACCATCATGTAACCTGGTCCTAAGAGAGTCCTAAGGCATA
Organism: Helianthus annuus; assembly: GCF_002127325.2. Classification (NCBI taxonomy): domain Eukaryota; kingdom Viridiplantae; phylum Streptophyta; class Magnoliopsida; order Asterales; family Asteraceae; genus Helianthus; species Helianthus annuus. The sequence continues at coordinate 188,675,063 of NC_035449.2, read as the reverse complement.
TCTAATTTATACTAAACCAGGTCAGAACTGAAGTCAAAGCGAAAGTCAAAGTTTTGCGACTTTCGGCTCCGAACCGGGTTAATATAGCAAATGGTCGGATCAAACAAGCTTAGACTTGTTAATATACTTATTATCATGTTTTATGAGTGTTTAAACAGGTTACACACCATCTACATTACTGGTTATGCATAAATCGCAAAATAGCATTTCTATTGACTTTTTCTAAGCACGTTTGACTCGACATTCGGACTAGTTAGAGTGGGAATCAGAGGGTGCCCGGTTAGGGGTTTAAAGCCCACATGATTACCAACATATAACTACCTTTGATTCGACAAACCACTGGACCATTTGTGATTTATCGCAAAGTCAATCGCTAATTACGACGGATTGACTTTTAAGCTAAACTATGCAAAAACTAAGCCACAAAGGGTTGGGCATACTTACAGAAGCTTGGTGCGACTAGAGATGATAGAAGAATGCTTTAGAGCTCCAGAAGTGAACTAGAATGTAGGTTTGAGATGTGTTGAACATTGGTGCATCACATTGCCTTTTATAGTGAAAAATGAGGCACAAGATCATTACAACTCATCCTACAATGGTTCATGGATGATCAGCAGGTGTCCTACAGTGCTAGGGGACATGTAGAGGGCGCCCATGCTTCAATAAATGCATCAATGAACGTTTACAAGCTCAAACATTGAATCTGTCCAAAGTTTCTGCATCTGGGACTCTCACGCGGCCCGCGTAAAGGATCAGGCTAGGCTCATGCGGGCCGCCTGAATCCTTTAGTCAGTAAACGAATCTATAGGTGGCTCGCGGCCCGCGTAAAGTTACTCGAATCTTTAACGCGGCCCGCCTGAGGCCTGTTTCACAAGATTTTCAAATCTTTTGTAATCATTAACCTGACCTTTCGGTTTCGAAGGGGTAACTTTGCGATTTGGCCCTCGATTATTTACGAATAAGGGCCTCACGACTTTTACCCGCATTGTTAAGTCCCCGGTTAGTTTAATTACTATCCGAAAAGCCTTAACTTTTATTGTTGACGCTTTTAACCCCTCGCATACGAATTTGATCATAACTTTCTCGTTTTAAAATGGAACTTTGCGAAATTTATATCGTATATTCTAGTGAGCGTATTTTACTGTTACAAAGTCTCGGGTTCGTCAAAGGGTCACTCAGATGTATAATTTAAACATGTTGACAAATTTTACCCCTGTAGTTTGTAACCTCTCACTTTCTTCCGCATTTCGCTCCGTACGATCCATGATTTATTCGTTTGAAGGTACGAGCATCATTTAGGGTTACTATACAGTATATTTACCCATCGTTGACATTTTTAACCCTCGAATTTACATACTTTCAAGGTTTGTCAACTTTAGTCCTTTATTTAATATTTAATGCCACGTGTAAACTCATGACACGTGTCAGCTCATTATTGGACCCAAAATTTCGAGGTGTTACATCCTCACCCCCTTAAAATAAATCTCGACCCGAGATTTACTGAAATAAATAAGGGTATTTTTCTTTCATCGTGGATTCAACCTCCCACGTGAATTCGGGACCTCTACGGGCATCCCACTTGACTTTTACTATAGGTACATGCTTCCTTCGAAGCTTCTTTACCTGTCGATCTTCAATCGACAAAGGTTTTTCCACAAATTTTAAGCTCTCATCTATGTGCACATCTGTGTGTGGTATCACCAGTGATTCATCAGCGAAGCACTTCTTTAGATTGCAGATGTGGAACACATTGTGAATTCCATTGAGCTCCTCCGGTAAGTTTAACTTGTAGGCAACTGATCTGACACGTTCGATAACCTCGAAAGGTCCTATGTATCTCGGGCTTAGTTTGCCTTTCTTACCGAAACGCATTGTCACGGCCCCCGACCCGGTTTGACCCGTTCCAGGGGCCGCGGGACAGGAATCCCGTGGTATTTTAATTTAGGCGACAGCGGAAGTCTTTTTTTTTTTAAAACAGGATCTTTTAATAATTTAAACTGCCCATTTCATAACTTAGGGATAAATTCCCGAAATTTACAATAATGTGATTTCTCAGGGAAATCTTTATTTTCAAAACATGTTCATTTATTTATTTACATTGAGCCACTTTTCTAAGCTGGGAGTGCTCCACGGCACTTTTCTTTGCTCATACCAGATCACCTGAAACATGTTTGAAAAAGGTTTTGTCAGCGGGGAAATACTGAGTGAATCATTCAGTTTACTGAAAACGACACATTTGTTATAATCTACAGTATTAAGGGGAATTACAATGTTTCTGATATCAAACCAACTACCCACAGTACTTGTCACTCGACCATCCATTGGCTAGCCCATTTGTCCAATGGTGTCTGTGACTGTGGTCAGATCACCCCTTGGCCACCCGTTTGTCCAAGTGTGACGGGAAATAAGTAATGTATACAAAACCCCACATACCGGCTGTAACTTGGTGATTACATAGACTTAATCCCTGTAATTATAACTTTGAAAATAACTTGGAGTTTTGTAAAACAATTGACTCACAAACTATGAGAAAAGAGTTGTTAAAAGAGGAATGACTCACATTGCAGATTTACGAGAAGAGTATAAGCTTTACTGATTAGCCTTTTAACCTAATTTAAATAACAATGCACACACAAACGGGATTAGTAACTAATTCAGCAGTTACGTCAATTCACGAGATTAAACCCTCACAACTATTATCAAGTGCGATACTTAACAATTCAATGGATTCACAACGAATGACAGAGCATAGTCCGAATTCGAACATCACTCAAACATTCAAGTTGAAATCACAATGAATAACAAAGTACAAGCTCAATTTGAGCAGCACTCGGACAATCGTTGGATAGTTATAATCGATCGGACGTTGAATCGTAATAGCGATCGAGTTATTACCCTGATTGCGGCAGCACCTCGTGATCGTGTGTGTTTATTGTGATATAACAGTGATATCTCGACGTACACAGAAGCTATTTACGTCGTTCTAAGTCCCCTGTTCAAGTCCCAAGGTCGGCTATTTATAGCAAGTTTTGGGACTCCCTTACGGACCGTAAGCCTGACCCTTTACGGTCCGTAAGCTAAGCATTCTAATTTATAGGCTGCCTAGCTCGGGACTGCCTAGCTCGGGACTAGCCTTGGTGAATCAAAATTTCAACCAATCAGCTGTTAGCAACGTTTTAATTTAGATAATTACCAACTAGGGTTTGCTCCCCTCGAGTTTTAGGGGCCCTGATCCTAATTCCGATTATTCTGAAAATTTTAGGGCTAGTGCGGAATTACTTGGGTGTCTCAATTAGGGTTCTCTTATTGACTAATTATTATCCTAACTATTGATTTTAGTGGCAGTTGTTACACGCATCACCCCTTTCCAGGGTGATACCTTGAGTAATACTTTTCACCTACTTCGAAGTGAAAATCTTTACGCTTTGGGTCTGCGTAACTTTTCTGCCTATCTCGGGCAGCCTTGAGACGGTCTCGAATCTGGACAATCTTGTCCGTTGTTTCGAAGACTATCTCGGGTCCTGATAATTGGACATCTCCAACTTCCGCCCAACACACGGGTGATCTACACTTTCTACTGTATAATGCCTCGAATGGCGCAGCCTTAATGCTGGTATGGTAGCTATTGTTGTAGGAGAATTCGATTAATGGCAGGTTCTTATCCCAACTACCACCCAAATCGATAGCACATGCACGTAGCATGTCCTCCAACGTCTGAATAGTACGCTCACTCTGACCGTCTGTCTGAGGATGGTAAGCCGTACTAAAATTCAAACGTGTACCCAAAGATTGCTGGAAACTTTTCCAAAAATGCGACGTGTATCTAGTATCTCTGTCGGAGATAATAGACACAGGTATGCCATGCAAGGCTACAATCTTATCGACGTATAACTGGGCTAACATGTCGGAGCTATAAGTCTCCTTGATGGGTAAGAAATGTGCTAATTTAGTCAGTCTATCGACTATAACCCATATTGTATCATTTCCTTTCCTCGTCTTAGGTAACTTGGTAATAAAATCCATAGTTACACATTCCCACTTCCACTCGGGAAGTTCAGGTTGTTGTAGCAAGCCTGACGGCTTTTGATGCTCAGCCTTGACTTGCACACAAGTCAAGCATTTGGCTACATGAGTGGCTACAGACTTTTTCAAGCCTATCCACCAATAATTCGCCTTTAGATCCTGGTACATCTTATCAGCTCCAGGATGAACGGAATATTTGGAACTATGGGCTTCCTGGAGGATAACATCTCGCAGTCCTCCGTAAATTGGAACCCATATTCGTCCATTCAATCTTAGAATTCCATCCTTGCCAAGAGATAACTGCTCCTCAGTTACTCCTAGCTTCTCGTTAGGATAGTTAGCTTCCAACACAGCTTCTCTCTGTGTAGCTAACAACCTTTCAATCAAATTATTCTTCACTTCAATGCTCTTGGCATTGATCCGGATGGGTTTCACCCTTTCCTTTCGACTCAAGGCATCAGCGACTACATTCGCCTTGCCGGGATGGTATCTGATTTCACAATCATAATCGTTTAAAGTCTCCATCCAACGGTGCTGCCTCATGTTTAAATCCTTCTGATCAAACAGTTGTTGAAGGCTCTTATGATCAGAGTAGATCACAAACTTGATACCATACAGATAATGCCTCCACAGTTTTAGTGCGAACACAACGGCACCCAACTCCAAGTCATGGGTGGTGTAATTCTTTTCATGCACCTTTAACTATCTTGAAGCATAGGCAATAACCTTGCCTTTCTGCATAAGCACACATCCCATGCCGGTGTGTGATGCGTCGCAGTAAACTACGAACTCTTCGGTACCTTCAGGCAGCGTCAGCACAGGAGCGTTGCTCAACTTTTGCTTCAGAATATCAAAGGACACTTGCTGTTTAGGGCCCCAAACGAACTTTTCCTTCTTCTTGGTCAAGGAAGTTAAGGGCGCAGCAATCCTTAAAAAGTTTTCAATGAAACGTCTGTAATATCTTGCTAACCCCAGGAAACTACGAATCTCTGTAGGCGTCTTTGGCTCTTGCCAATTCATGACAGCTTCTACTTTAGCGGGATCCACTTGGATACCACGCTCGCTGACAACATGTCCAAGGAATTAGACTTCTCGAAGCCAGAATTCGCACTTAGAGAATTTGGCATAGAGTTTCTCATGATGCAGGAGTTTGAGAATACAGCGAAGGTGTTTCTCATGGTCAGCTTGGTTCTTTGAGTAGATAAGAATATCGTCGATGAAAACGATGACGAATTTGTCTAAGTACGGCTTGCAAACGCGATTCATGAGATCCATGAATGCGGCCGGTGCATTAGTGAGCCCAAAAGGCATCACTAGGAACTCATAATGACCGTAACGAGTCCTAAATGCGGTTTTATGCACGTCTTCGTCTCTAACCTTCAGTTGATGGTAGCCTGACCTCAAGTCAATCTTCGAGAAATAACTTGCCCCTTGTAACTGATCGAACAAATCGTCGATCCTCGGCAAAGGATACCTATTCTTTATCGTGACTTTGTTAAGCTCGCGATAATCGATGCACAAACGCATCGATCCATCCTTCTTTTTGAGAAACAAGACAGGTGCTCCCCAAGGAGACGAACTAGGTTTAATGAAACCTTTAGCTAGCAGTTCATCCAGTTGGGTCCTCAACTCCTTCATTTCGGTTGGTGCTAACCTGTAAGGTGCTCTAGCAATAGGTGCTGCTCCAGGGATGATATCAATCCTGAATTCTAGTTGCCTATCTGGTGGTAAACCAGGTAGATCTTTAGGGAAAACTTCTGGATATTCAGAAATGACAGGGATGTCTTCTATCTTCGATTTAGGCTCATCAATAATCACTTGTGCCATGTAGATGACACAACCCTTCTTTAAGCACTTTGAAGCCTTGAGCATAGTCACTAGCTTAGGTAATCCATACTGGGTATCTCCCCGAATGGTAAGCGATTCACCAGACGGAGTCTTTATCACCACTTGCTTTCTGTTGCAGACGATGTGGGCCTGGTTGTGAGATAACCAGTCCATACCCAATACTATGTCAAAACCGGCCAATTTAAAGGGAAGTAGAGACAGAGGAAAAGAGTGGTTCTTAATGGATATCACACATCCATCTAATATAGTGGAGACGGTTTCTATGGTGCCATCTGCTAACTCTACCTCATAGTTCACATTTAAGGTTTTGACAGGTAAATTCAGCAATTTGAAAAATTTATGATCTACGAAAGACTTATCAGCGCCTGAATCAAAAAGTACTCTTGCAAAGACATCATTTACAAGGAAAGTACCTGTGATCACTTTATCGTCTAGAATCGCTTCTTTGGCATCCAATCGAAAGACTCTAGCATTTGTTTTCTTGACCTCTTCAGGTTTCTTGGCATACTTAGGGCAGTTGGTTTTGATATGCCCTTTCTCATTGCAGTTGTAGCATGTGGCATCCTTCAGCTTTTTGCAATCCAAGGTTTTGTGATCCTTGGACTTGCATATCCCGCAAGCAAATGACTTCGACTGAGTCTGCGAGTTTGATTCGAGTCTACACTTTCCAAAGTGGTGTCTCATGCAATTCTTGCACTTGGGCTTCTCACCAAACTGATGCCCATCCTTCCTTGACTCAGACCCTCTCTTGTTGTCACCGTTCCCACAGTGCTTCTTGCTCGACCTTCGTGAACTATCATCTTCACGCTTTCTCTTCTCAGCTTCTTTGTTCCTCAGCGATCTTTGTCTGACCGCATCCAGAGTGAGGGACAAAGATATGTCAGCAACAGATCTAAAGGTCGCTGGCCGAGAGGCCTTTATGCTTGCCTTTATCTCGGGGGCTAAACCACCGATAAAACGAGCTATTCTCTTTGGTTCCGGGGTTACCAGATACGGAACCAACCAGGACATTGTATTGAAGCTCGTGAGGTAAGCTTGACAGTCAAGGTTCGTCATCACCAAAGATAGGAAGTCGGACTCGATCTTTTCAACCTCATGTTGAGGGCAGTAATTTTCCTTGATGAGAGAAATGAATTCCTCCCATGTCATGCCATATAACACAGCCTTCCCCGAGGCCTGAACCAGAGCTCTCCACCATGCAAGGGCTTCACCCTTGAATGACTGCGAAACAAACTTCATCACATCTTTCTCTGCACAACCACTGATGTCCACCACGGTCTCCATCTCGTCTAACCATGTCATACAATCTACCGCGCCTTTCTTCCTAGTGAAATCTCGGGGTTTGCAAGATACGAAATATTTATAGGTGCAACCCCTGGCGCGAGATGCATTAGTATACACTTCTTTAGGACGGACACTGTTTCCATTAGATGAGTGCCTATCATCGTCCTTTTTAGGTTTAGACGGAGTCGAGTGTGGTTTGCTGTGAGATTTTGAGTGGGTTTTTGGCTTCGAGTGTGGTTTAGATATGGTTCTGCTCCGGGACTCGGTGTATTCTTCATACTGTCGATCCAAGGCTGTTTTAACAGCGCCGTCGACTAGAGCTTTTAATTCCGCGCCCGTTAAATGAATCTGGGCATTATCATTTTCATCTTCCTTTGAATGGCTATTTACTCCACTTGGTTCAGCCATTGTAACTTGAATCTGCTACAGAAGATAACGACAATGTTTGATTTAAGAGTTTATTATGGAATTGTCTTTTATGGCAATTCATTAACCATGGTAAACATAGACCATATCTGGTTAATTTGACACTCACTTTTATTTAGGATTTGAATATACTTATCCTAATTACAATTATATTGTTAGTGGCCCGAAAGCCTAGTCACAAGGACGTTTTTATAATATAAGCCGGGATTACAGAGAATCAAGGCATGAAGGTTTGAACCGTAGTCCTTTTACCATTTTCTGACAGGGAGCCATAGACTACCACTGTCTTTTGTCTTATATGACAATAAGTATGGCCCGCAGGCACTACATCACTAATGGATGTTTAATAAGTTTGGCCCGTAGGCACTACATCGCTGATGGATGTTTAATAAGTGACCATCTTCATTGATGATTTAACCTATTATTTACAAATCATTGATTTGGGCTTTGGAATCCTTAAAAGGATTCTTATATAAGAATGACGCGTGCGATTTTAACGAATCACATCTGCCAAGAATGTTAACATGATTACAGAGGTTAACAGAAATCTGAATCTTTTAATCAAGTCTTACCATCTTGGCCGGGTCTTATAATGACACCAAGCTAGGTTTCACTATTAAGATCCTTTATATATTAGGCAGATCAATTTAAAAGGAATGATTTTTTATTTATATGATAAGGTACATAATGATAATAACGAAATTCATAAACTAATATTCCATTAACCATGCTAATGATTACACGCTGCCCTAAACGGGACTTTCAATTAGATAATTACCTACGCAGAGGTTTACAGAAAACGAGTCCACGCAGGGACCAAATACATAGATGGATGTCCGCAAAGGGACTAAAAGATAAGTCCACGCAGGGACTGAAACGCAGTTGTCCACACAGGGACTAAAATAAACAGACGTCCACATAGAGACTTGATTTTTAAAATAGACATTACATTAGAATATATAAAGACTAATGGTCACGTTTCTTCTTCTTGCCCTTCAACAGGTTCGCCAAACCTTTGAGGAATCCTCGGTTGTTCTTACGTTCTTCCTCGAAATCTCGTTCCACACGATTTAAACGGTGGAGGATTTCTTCCTGTTCTGGTGGGGAAAAACGTGGCTGTTGCGATGGTTGCTGAACTGGAGGTCTAGGAGGTGCTGGATACCCATGAGCTGAGTAATCTGGTCTCCTAAGGTTTCCATAAGCTCCATCGGGATAGAGGGCATTGTACCTAGCCGCTACCACGTATGGGTCGCATTCATAATTATAATTGTAGTGCGTGTGAGACGGCTGATCAAACGGGTTGTACGCTGAGGGACCCGTGTATGCAGGTATTGGGTTATCATACCCAAATAGTGGCGAAGATGGTGCAACTGGTGCAGAGTTCGCCTCTTGTACTGGACTTGAAGGTCCTTCTTCTTGCAGTGGCGGATAGTGACTGCCACTAGAGTGTCGAGGGGTGCTGAATTGGAATTCCCCTCTTCGAGTGGACATACGTGCACCCGATCTCCTACTCCTTGGCGGATCAGGAACTGGTTGAACCGGTGGCGGAGGCGGTGGCGTAACTGCCACGAATCGTGGATCCTCGGAGGGATCTTGCTGTTGCTGCTGGTGGTGTTGTGATGTCTGATGGGAGGGCGTAAAGTACCACTCATGCTGGTTGAACAGCGCTTGAAAACTATCTGGACCTTGATAAGGTGTACCATGGAAGGAAGATCCATCAGAGATCTCGATAGGGTGTGTGGGAGTACCACGTGCAGGTTCTATGGGATCTGTGTCCTCGTCCATATCTTCCGCATTATCTTCGGAGAAGTGATCTCCTGGTCCCAACGGGTTAAAGCCCGCGAGTTCTTGGATATAATCTGCCGGGTTAAACTGGCTTTGGAAGAAAGGAGTAGGATCGCCAAAGGCACGATGCGAAACAGATCGCTGGAGAGGTATATAGGAAGGTTGAGGGTTATTGGGACCATTTTCAGAATTTGGTCCAAACGAGTGACGGTATGAAGGTGTCGAGCTATGCGAGGTAGAATGTCTTGCAGGCTCAAAGAGGTTTCTTCTACGTCTTTGAGGTTCTTCGCTCCTCGTGCTAGAAGGAGCTCGCATGTTCGATGGTCCGGCCTCGTGATCATTTCGAGTAGTGATCGGCCCTTTGCCTCTTCCTCTTCTAATTGCTGGCGGCATAATTTCCTGCTTAACAAACCCTTAAATAACAATAAATGATAAAAGACAAACTGGAAAAATACAATTCGAATTTGTCTTATGTTCTTGTCTAGACTCAAGTATGTGCAATTGTGTCATTGAGATTAAACACAAAAGACTAGTGTTTAATTCACTCAACGTTGGCTTTGATACCAACCTGTCACACCCCGATTTCCACGTGTCTCACCGGTGGGCCCGGTGGGGGATTACCGTGACGTAGTTGGCAACAATATAGTCAAACCACACAATATATGAATGCACAGCGGAAGCATAAAGATAAATATATTTCAACACTGAATGTAATATCAAAGTATCACCATTGTTGAAATAAAATCCACAGGGGATCAAAATAATAATAAAAGTAATTGTTCAACAGACGTAGGCATCTTAAGCTTGCGAGACTCTTTATTGATGCTAAGGAGGAATATCCAGCCAATTACGTTTAGTACCTGCATTTAGTCTTTTTGGGAAAATACGTCAGTTTACACTGGTAAATACATTCAACCGACACTTTTGTAAAATGTTTAATAAAATTGATTTGAATGCACAAGGCACAAACTCTTTATAACTTGGGAGAATTATTTAAATTTATAATCTTGTGAACGAATTACATGTTCCTTATGCGTTCAGTAGCCCGGATCAAGTCCGGGTTAAAGATCAATAGACACACCACATAGCATAAAACCGTGGCGGGTAACCAACGGCTATACCTTTAAAATTATAGACATAATGTCGGGTGTATGCCTACACCCGAATGTCAAGGTCGTGGCCATTTCGTAAAATGCTGCCAAGGATATCCGGGACATGGTCATTAACCCCCCAAAGGCGTTTAAGTAAACAAGACTGTTTAAACGGGCCGATCAAATTATTCAATTAACCACCAAACGATGGAAGATTTGATGCCCGATCAAGCGGTATTTTATATACCGTAACCCAAGCCCGTATCACTGAAAATAAGTCAAAAGTATTTACCTTTGCAAGTATAATTCCTTAATCGAATAAATTGCAGATAGCTTTTACTGGTCTCCTATTCTGGAACGAAGGTTTTAAAATAACCTATTAGAATCCTAACGGGTCTTTAATTTAGCCGTAGCTTAGACCGGTCAGTTTCAAAGAATAGTTACGGTTTAATCGTGTGAAAGGCGAAAACCGGGAATGGAATGTGATTTTGACCCAACAAGTTTGAAGACTTGTTTTATATGGGTAAAATAATCACACTCTGGATTTTGGGGTCAAAACAATATGGTTTGACCCGTTTCGGCTAGTTTATGTAAACTAGTTACCTAAGCCGAACCGTGCGCGCAAAAGGCGTAACGGGTAACCGTAAGAGTCCTACACTGGTTTCCTAAGTCAATATACTTTAAAGAGGTTGTGGTATCAGTAGGATACCTTCCATAATGCCCGTAACGAGTTTAAATCCATTTTATGCCCCGTAGGGGTATTTCGGTCTTTTTAAAGATTATAAAAGAGGTTTCTGAGTTCTACAGGAAATCTGAGTTTCCCGAACAGTTTATAAAGTCTAAAATACTTTATTTTTTATTTAAAATCAGTAGTAACTGGAATCGGGTCAAAAGACCTTGTAGAACTCAAGTTATGGCCGAAAAGGGTATATTCGGTATTTACCGAACCGATGCCATAACCGCAGGTTATGAGCAGGTAAAAAAATAATTAAAAATCTTTAGAAATCCCAAAATATTATTTTACATCAATGTGTAAAAGGTTTGGTGTCGAAATCTGGGTTTAGATAGGCGTTATGCTAATTGCGCTATTTAATTACAAAGTTTCCGTAATTTGCGCTATTTAGCATAACTCCTATTCTGGACCTCGGATTGACGTGAAATTTTAGGGACATGCTTAGAATTCAGTAACCAAAGTTATGGTCCTTTCACATGTCCGAAATTCTCGTTTTAATTTAAAAAGGGCGTTACGGTCAACTTTTAAGCATTTAACGGAAAGGTGTAAAAGACTCGGACAAACAACGAACCGGTCACAGAGGGTTATACCATCATGTAACCTGGTCCTAAGAGAGTCCTAAGGCATATCTAATTTATACTAAACCAGGTCAGAACTGAAGTCAAAGCAAAAGTCAAAGTTTTGCGACTTTCGGCTCCGAACCGGGTTAATATGGCAAATGGTCGGATCAAACAAGCTTAGACTTGTTAATATACTTATTATCATGTTTTATGAGTGTTTAAACAGGTTACACACCATCTACATTACGGGTTATGCATAAATCGCAAAATAGCATTTCTGTTGACTTTTTCTAAGCACGTTTGACTCGACATTCGGACTAGTTAGAGTGGGAATCAGAGGGTGCCCTGTTAGGGGTTTAAAGCCCACATGATTACCAACATATAACTACCTTTGATTCGACAAACCACTGGACCATTTGTGATTTATCGCAAAGTCAATCGCTAATTACGACGAATTGACTTTTAAGCTAAACTATGCAAAAACTAAGCCACAAAGGGTTGGGCATACTTACAGAAGCTTGGTGCACGACTAGAGATGATAGAAGAATGCTTTAGAGCTCCAGAAGTGAACTAGAATGCAGTTTGAGATGTGTTGAACATTGGTGCATCACATTGCCTTTTATAGTGAAAAATGAGGCACAAGATGTGACAACTCGAATTTTAGACTCGCTTTTTGTAACGCTACGTGCATATGTGAACTGGATTATATGTTTGGATTTAATAAATGGTTTGTTATTATGTGCTTTGTATATATATAAATGTTAATAACTCGAACCGCACAAGCCCACAACATCCGCACAAGGCCGGTTGGGCCTTACCTTTGTACGCGGACCATTAGGGCAACCCATTGAGGGGTTCGGCCCACCTTATCTTCACACGAACAAACACCCGTAAGGAGTTTTGTTCCCTCATTTTTGTTACAACACATTATCACACACAACCCTAGTTGCTAAACTCTCTCTCTCGGCTTGTTTGGGACCCGACGGCACACACACACATACTTTGAAGCTTGTGAAACGAATCAATCCTCTACCTTCATCCGGTTAGTGCTTTGATGTTGTTTGGTCATTGATTGTATGATTCATGTATGATTCGGTTGAGTATTGCTAATGTTTAAAATAAAATCGAATTGATATTGCTATGCCTTACACGTGTATTGATGATGTGATCGTTTTTGATGTTCTTGTTACGTTGATTTCTTAACAGTCATGAATCGATTTAGTTGTGTGGAATGATGTTGGTAATTGGCCGTGATAATCGGCTGGGATGTATCGAACTAGGATAAGCATCGAATTGTTATGATTGCTAGTTGTGCTCGATGATTAGACTTGATATGAGTTTAGGGTTCATAGGAAATTGATACTAAAAACCCTTGTTTGATCTAATATTGTAAAAGGTAGTGGATGTTAATTGATAGAATGATAAGTTTGGAAGCAATATTGATTGTAACCGATTGTGCATGATTCTCGGAAATTATTAAACTGATTGCACAATTGGACCACACGCACAAGCAGGCCCGATCGCACAACTGGGCTGGTCGCACATGCTGGTCCAATCACACAAGTGCAGCCCAGTCGCACAAGTTGTATGGGCCGGATAAGTGTTGGGCTGGGTAATTCACCGGGTCGCACAAGAAACCCGATCGCACAAGGGTCCCTAATCGTACAAGGACATATTGGATCACGAGTATGTCTATTGGGCCGGGAATGTCCGATCGCACAACCTGAATCGGACCGCACAAGTCCACTACGTACCATATGTTTGGGCTGCTTATGCTAGCTGAATCACACAACACAATGGGCCGTTTATAGTTGGGCCTAGGCCAATCGCACAAGACATTGTATGTTGATTAATTGGGCCGAAACCTCCATGTCTAAATTGTTATCTTTGGGCCGCTTACTGAATGGGTTTATTGTTTGGGCCGGGTATTGTTTGGGAAACATATAATGAATCGCTCAAGTGCTTGCTTTGATTGTTTACGTGCACTACTTGAACACCGAACCTGACTTGTATTACAACCATGCTAGGACGTGATTGACAAATTACTAGCTTATCTATACTCTTTGTGTATCTGCCGAGCAAACCAAGGTGAGTTCACACAGCCAAGGCATGGGATTCCCGGGTTGGGAATTGGGTTGGATATGATAAAATGGAATGATTACTCGTACTTACGCATATACCAGACTATAGACCATCGTCCTCAGGTTAGTCAGGACACGTTACGTAAAGCCTACGTAACCCAGTATGTTTGCCATTTGTCTCCCGGGTCGGGAGGACACGTTACGTAAAGCCTACGTAACCCAATACCTTCTACTGGCTTCCGGGTCGGAAGGCCACGCTACGTAAAGCCTGCGTAGCCCCCACGCGTACCATGTCCTCGGGGAAGGGCACGTCACGTAAAGCCTACGTGACCCTGTACGTTTTCCTGTTCTCGGTAAAGAAGAACACATGGTCGGAAGTTAGTCTAGTAAGTACCATAATGAGAAGCCCGTTATAAAGGATAAACGTGAGAATTCCTCACCAATAGAATACACTTGCTTGGGAAGCCTTATTAGATGAACTTACGCATGAGTATTACAAACTTATCTCCTGTGAACTCGCTCAACTAGTTTGTTGATTATTTGCTGCATGCCTTGCAGGACCTTAGGTATACTTGGAGCTTGCACCAGAAGAGAGGCGGGTCGTTGTGGACAAGAACTCGTGAATGCTTATTAAACACTTTTACATTCACACATTGATACTTATGTTTTGGGTTTTACATTAATGCTTCCGCTACTTAAACAGTGTTTGGTTTTGGACACCAATTATGTCTTTGATTATTACTAAATGCTATGTTTGATATAATTGGTGGCTTGATCCTGGTCAGTCACGCCTCCAAGCGGTGGTACTCCGCGGGTGGATTTTGGGGGTGTGACAGATTGGTATCAGAGCCATTGGTTATAGAGAACTTGGTTTTAATATGGGAAAATGTTTTTATTAAAACCGGACTATAACCAGAACAGTGCTCTCAACGATCCACAACGACGCTTCGCTCCACGTGCAAGACTCGACATCCTAGGTAATAAGGTTTATATTTATTGCCTGTTTGCTAGAACTGTTTAGAACTTTGCTCGCATTACGCTTAGATACACATGCTTTGATTTCATGAGAACACCTATATGCCTACGCTTTTCTGTCATCGCCCTACTCGCGAACCATTCTTATGTATGCTACTTGTTACCATGAAGATCATGTCTGGAAGAATCAACATGACACAAGCCCAGCTAGAGGCTCTCGTTCAAGCCCAAGTCACAGCGGCACTTGCAGCAGCTCAAGCAGGTAGTATATCCTGCAGTATAGGCACACACTAGGATCTCTAGATCCTACATTAACTCTCGTATTTAAACTTTGCCCTACTCGTACACAATAGGTCAACACGCGCAGCAGCCTGTCTGCACGTTCAAGAATTTCATGGACTGTCGTCCAAACTCTTTCAGCGGCACAGAAGGAGCGGTTGGACTCCTCCACTGGTTCGAGAAGTTAGAATCAGTATTCGAAATGTGCGAGTGCCCTGAGGCTCGCAAGGTCAAGTTTGCTACTGGTACTTTGGAAGGGATAGCACTGACTTGGTGGAATGCCCAAGTCCAGATCTTAGGGTTGGCAGCTGCTAACGCCACCCCATGGAACGATTTCAAAGAACTCATCAAGCGTGAGTATTGCACGCGGGAAGACATACACAAGCTGGAAGACGAGCTTTATAACTTGAAAATGGTTGGATCGGAAATCGAAGCGTATACCAAACGGTCTAATGAGCTGGCCGTTCTGTGTCCTACTATGGTGGACCCTCCATACAAGCGCATTGAGTTGTATCTCAAGGGATTGGCGCCAGAAATTCAGAGCCACGTGACGTCGGCTAACCTCGAAAACATCCAGGAAATCCAGCGCCTTGCTCATCGCATCACCGATCAGGCAGTGGATCAGAATAGGCTGCCCAAGCGTGTTAATGCTACTGCTAACGTCACCACCTCAGTTACTCCTGCTACATCTGGTGACAGTAAAAGAAAATGGGATGGAGATTCTAGCAAAGGTTCAGCATCTGTTCAGCCACAAGCTCAGCAGCAGAAGATCGATCACTATCAGAGTCCCAGTCAGCAATCCTCTAGTGGTCACAGACAGAGGAGATATCAGGGTAGCCAACCCAGGTGCCACAACTGCAACAGGCATCACCACGGCCCATGTAACAAGGGTCGTTGCCAAAGGTGTCTTAAGATGGGGCACGAGGCTAAAGACTGTAGGAGCCCACGGCCTGCAAATCAGAATCAGCAGCCTCAGCAACCAGCTCCACAGAACCAGCAGCAGCAGCAGCAGCCACAGCGTGGAAACCGGGGGTGTTTCCAGTGTGGGGCTGAAGGTCACTTCAAACGCGATTGCCCTCAGTTGAACCAGAATCGCAACAACAATAACAACCAGGGCAACGGCAACAATAACGGCGGGAACAACAACAACAACGGCAATGAAGCTCGTGGTCGTGCTTTTGTGCTAGGTCGAGGTGATGCAGTGAACGATCCCAACGTTGTTATGGGTAAGTTTCTCCTCGACAATATTTACGTTACTGTTTTGTTTGATTCGGGTGCGGATACAAGCTATATGTCTGTGAAAATGTGTCAACTGCTAAAACGTGCACCAACACTTTTACCCACTAAACATGTAGTCGAGTTAGCTAACGGTAAAAGTCTAGAAGCCACGCACGTAGTTCAGGGTTGTACTCTTATCTTAGCTGGTCAAGTCTTCTCTATTGATCTCATTCCCATAGTTTTGGGTAGCTTCGACGTCGTGATTGGGATGGATTGGTTATCTCAACACCAGGCAGAAATTTTATGCAGCGAAAAGGTTATTCGTATTCCTCGTTTGGGTCAGGAACCTCTAGAAGTTCAAGGCGACAAGAGTGGTGCTGTGGTTGGCATCATCTCTTTCTTGAAGGCTCAGAAATGCTTACGTAAAGGTCACACAGCCATTTTGGCTCTCGTTACAGACGCATCAGCAAAGGAAAAGAAATTGGAAGATATTCCAATTGTACGTGAATACCCTCAGGTGTTTCCTGAAGACTTACCTGGCTTACCGCCTCATCGTCAGGTCGAATTTCAGATCGAGCTCGCTCCAGGAGCAGCACCCATAGCTCGCGCACCATATCGTCTAGCTCCATCGGAATTGGAGGAACTGTCAAAGCAGCTACAAGAGCTCTTGGAAAAGGGCTTCATTCGTCCAAGCTCTTCGCCTTGGGGAGCTCCAGTACTATTCGTGAAAAAGAAAGACGGTACGTTCAGGATGTGCATCGACTACCGTGAACTCAACAAGGTGACGGTGAAGAACCGTTATCCTCTTCCACGCATAGACGACTTATTCGACCAGTTGCAAGGGTCGTGCTACTATTCGAAGATAGACTTAAGGTCTGGGTACCATCAGTTGAGAGTCCGGGATGAGGACGTCTCCAAGACAGCCTTCAGAACTCGTTACGGTCACTACGAGTTTCTCGTCATGCCATTCGGGTTAACGAACGCGCCTGCTGTATTTATGGATCTTATGAACAGGGTGTGCAAACCCTATCTTGACAAGTTCGTCATAGTATTCATCGACGACATCCTGATTTACTCCAAGAGTCAGGAGGAACACGAGCAGCATCTTCGTCTTATTTTGGAACTCCTTCGTAAGGAACAGCTGTACGCCAAACTTTCTAAATGCGACTTCTGGCTTCGAGAAGTCCACTTCTTAGGCCACGTGGTGAACAAGGATGGGATTCACGTCGATCCATCCAAGGTGGATTCGATCAGAAGCTGGCCTGCACCGCGTACACCGACAGAAATACGACAATTCTTGGGTCTGGCAGGTTACTACAGACGATTTATCAAGGATTTCTCGAAGATTGCACAACCACTTACACTACTGACACAGAAGGGTGTCACCTACCGTTGGGGTAACACGCAGGAAACTGCTTTTCAGTATCTGAAGGATAGGCTTTGCAGCGCACCTATTCTTTCATTGCCAGAGGGCACAGATGACTTCGTAGTATATTGTGACGCATCAATACAGGGTCTGGGTTGCGTATTGATGCAGAGAGATAAAGTTATTGCCTACGCCTCTCGTCAGCTAAAGGTTCATGAACGGAACTACACGACGCACGACTTAGAGCTGGGAGCTGTTGTTTTCGCGCTTAAGATATGGCGACACTACCTGTACGGTACCAGGTGCACGATTTACACCGATCACAGGAGTCTCGAGCATATTCTTAAGCAGAAGGATTTGAACATGCGTCAACGAAGATGGGTCGAGCTACTTAACGACTACGAATGCGCTATCAAGTATCACCCAGGCAAAGCCAATGTTGTGGCTGATGCCCTCAGTCGAAAGGACACTCTACCACGGCGCGTGCGAGCGCTACAGCTTACGATTCAGTCTAGCCTTCCTACACGGATACGAGATGCTCAGATAGAAGCATTGAAGCCCGAAAATGTCAAGGCTGAAGCCTTACGCGGCTCACGACAACAGATGGAACAGAAGGCAGACGGCGCTTACTATGTAACGGGCCGAATTTGGGTCCCTCTTTATGGCGGTCTACGCGAACTTGTGATGGATGAAGCTCACAAGTCTCGCTATTCGGTACATCCAGGGTCGGATAAAATGTACCACGACATCAGTACTACTTATTGGTGGCCTAGCATGAAGGCCCACATCGCTACATACGTTGGAAAATGCTTGACCTGTGCGAGAGTCAAGGTCGAATATCAGAAACCAGCGGGCCTACTTCAACAGCCTAAGATACCACAGTGGAAATGGGAAGAAATTTCCATGGATTTCGTTACAGGCTTACCTAGATCCCAGCGTGGGAACGATACGATATGGGTGATCGTGGATCGACTCACTAAGTCTGCACACTTCCTACCTATAAAGGAAACGGACAAGTTCTCCACACTCGCAGACATTTACCTTAAGGAAGTTGTTTCGAGGCACGGAGTGCCCACATCCATCATTTCGGATCGCGATGCACGATTCACGTCAGAGCTTTGGCAAGCAATGCACAAATCTTTCGGCTCACGGTTAGACATGAGCACAGCATATCATCCTCAGACGGACGGGCAGTCTGAGCGAACGATCCAGACGCTCGAAGACATGCTTAGAGCATGCGTCATTGATTTCGGCAACGGCTGGGAAAAGCATCTCCCTTTGGTGGAGTTTTCTTACAATAACAGTTACCATACCAGCATTCAAGCCGCTCCATTCGAGGCATTGTACGGGCGTAAATGCCGGTCACCTCTCTGTTGGGCAGAGGTGGGAGATAGTCAGATCACGGGTCCAGAGATTGTTGTGGACGCCACAGAAAAGATAGCACAGATACGACAACGCATGGCGGCAGCACGCGACCGTCAGAAAGCCTACGCGGACAAGCGTAGAAAGCCGTTGGAATTCGAGGTCGGGGACCGGGTTTTATTGAAAGTCTCACCCTGGAAGGGTGTGGTTCGTTTTGGCAAACGGGGTAAACTGAATCCGCGGTACGTCGGACCATTTGAAATTATAGAAAAGATTGGCAAGGTAGCCTACAAGTTAAACCTACCAGCTGAACTCGGGGCAGTTCACAATGTCTTTCATGTATCGAACTTAAAGAAGTGCCTATCAGATGAAAATCTCACCATTCCTTTTAAGGAACTCACTATCGACGAGCGGTTGCAGTTCGTCGAGGAACCAGTAGAAATCACGGACCGGGATGTGAAGGTCCTCAAACACAAGAGAATCCCTCTTGTTCGAGTTCGTTGGAACTCCAAACGTGGCCCAGAGTACACCTGGGAACGCGAAGACAGGATGACAGAAAAGTACCCCCAGTTATTCGGGAACAAGGCAACCACTACTGAGGCTGAAGCTACTACTTCGGAATTTCGGGACGAAATTCCAGATCAACGGGGGGAGGATGTGACACCCCAGGAAAATCAGTGAACAGTACAGTTTACCTAGCTTCCTCAGTGAGTGCATACCAAATTTCGGGACGAAATTTCCAATTAGTTGGGGATAATGTGACAACTCGAATTTTAGACTCGCTTTTTGTAACGCTACGTGCATATGTGAACTGGATTATATGTTTGGATTTAATAAATGGTTTGTTATTATGTGCTTTGTATATATATAAATGTTAATAACTCGAACCGCACAAGCCCACAACATCCGCACAAGGCCGGTTGGGCCTTACCTTTGTACGCGGACCATTAGGGCAACCCATTGAGGGGTTCGGCCCACCTTATCTTCACACGAACAAACACCCGTAAGGAGTTTTGTTCCCTCATTTTTGTTACAACACATTATCACACACAACCCTAGTTGCTAAACTCTCTCTCTCGGCTTGTTTGGGACCCGACGGCACACACACACATACTTTGAAGCTTGTGAAACGAATCAATCCTCTACCTTCATCCGGTTAGTGCTTTGATGTTGTTTGGTCATTGATTGTATGATTCATGTATGATTCGGTTGAGTATTGCTAATGTTTAAAATAAAATCGAATTGATATTGCTATGCCTTACACGTGTATTGATGATGTGATCGTTTTTGATGTTCTTGTTACGTTGATTTCTTAACAGTCATGAATCGATTTAGTTGTGTGGAATGATGTTGGTAATTGGCCGTGATAATCGGCTGGGATGTATCGAACTAGGATAAGCATCGAATTGTTATGATTGCTAGTTGTGCTCGATGATTAGACTTGATATGAGTTTAGGGTTCATAGGAAATTGATACTAAAAACCCTTGTTTGATCTAATATTGTAAAAGGTAGTGGATGTTAATTGATAGAATGATAAGTTTGGAAGCAATATTGATTGTAACCGATTGTGCATGATTCTCGGAAATTATTAAACTGATTGCACAATTGGACCACACGCACAAGCAGGCCCGATCGCACAACTGGGCTGGTCGCACATGCTGGTCCAATCACACAAGTGCAGCCCAGTCGCACAAGTTGTATGGGCCGGATAAGTGTTGGGCTGGGTAATTCACCGGGTCGCACAAGAAACCCGATCGCACAAGGGTCCCTAATCGTACAAGGACATATTGGATCACGAGTATGTCTATTGGGCCGGGAATGTCCGATCGCACAACCTGAATCGGACCGCACAAGTCCACTACGTACCATATGTTTGGGCTGCTTATGCTAGCTGAATCACACAACACAATGGGCCGTTTATAGTTGGGCCTAGGCCAATCGCACAAGACATTGTATGTTGATTAATTGGGCCGAAACCTCCATGTCTAAATTGTTATCTTTGGGCCGCTTACTGAATGGGTTTATTGTTTGGGCCGGGTATTGTTTGGGAAACATATAATGAATCGCTCAAGTGCTTGCTTTGATTGTTTACGTGCACTACTTGAACACCGAACCTGACTTGTATTACAACCATGCTAGGACGTGATTGACAAATTACTAGCTTATCTATACTCTTTGTGTATCTGCCGAGCAAACCAAGGTGAGTTCACACAGCCAAGGCATGGGATTCCCGGGTTGGGAATTGGGTTGGATATGATAAAATGGAATGATTACTCGTACTTACGCATATACCAGACTATAGACCATCGTCCTCAGGTTAGTCAGGACACGTTACGTAAAGCCTACGTAACCCAGTATGTTTGCCATTTGTCTCCCGGGTCGGGAGGACACGTTACGTAAAGCCTACGTAACCCAATACCTTCTACTGGCTTCCGGGTCGGAAGGCCACGCTACGTAAAGCCTGCGTAGCCCCCACGCGTACCATGTCCTCGGGGAAGGGCACGTCACGTAAAGCCTACGTGACCCTGTACGTTTTCCTGTTCTCGGTAAAGAAGAACACATGGTCGGAAGTTAGTCTAGTAAGTACCATAATGAGAAGCCCGTTATAAAGGATAAACGTGAGAATTCCTCACCAATAGAATACACTTGCTTGGGAAGCCTTATTAGATGAACTTACGCATGAGTATTACAAACTTATCTCCTGTGAACTCGCTCAACTAGTTTGTTGATTATTTGCTGCATGCCTTGCAGGACCTTAGGTATACTTGGAGCTTGCACCAGAAGAGAGGCGGGTCGTTGTGGACAAGAACTCGTGAATGCTTATTAAACACTTTTACATTCACACATTGATACTTATGTTTTGGGTTTTACATTAATGCTTCCGCTACTTAAACAGTGTTTGGTTTTGGACACCAATTATGTCTTTGATTATTACTAAATGCTATGTTTGATATAATTGGTGGCTTGATCCTGGTCAGTCACGCCTCCAAGCGGTGGTACTCCGCGGGTGGATTTTGGGGGTGTGACACAAGATCATTACAACTCATCCTACAATGGTTCATGGATGATCAGCAGGTGTCCTACAGTGCTAGGGGACATGTAGAGGGCGCTCATGCTTCAATAAATGCATCAATGAACGTTTACAAGCTCAAACATTGAATCTGTCCAAAGTTTCTGCATCTGGGACTCTCACGCGGCCCGCGTAAAGGATCAGGCTAGGCTCATGTGGGCCGCCTGAATCCTTTAGTCAGTAAACGAATCTATAGGTGGCTCGCGGCCCGCGTAAAGTTACTCGAATCTTTAACGCGGCCCGCCTGAGGCCTGTTTCACAAGATTTTCAAATCTTTTGTAATCATTAACCTGACCTTTCGGTTTCAAAGGGGTAACTTTGCGATTTGGCCCTCGATTATTTACGAATAAGGGCCTCATGACTTTTACCCGCATTCTTAAGTCCCCGGTTAGTTTAATTACTATCCGAAAAGCCTTAACTTTTATTGTTGACGCTTTTAACCCCTCGCATACGAATTTGATCATAACTTTCTCGTTTTAAAATGGAACTTTGCGAAATTTATATCGTATATTCTAGTGAGCGTATTTTACTGTTACAAAGTCTCGGGTTCGTCAAAGGGTCACTCAAGGGTATAATTTAAACATGTTGACACATTTGACCCCTGTAGTTTGTAACCTCTCACTTTCTTCCGCATTTCGCTCCGTACGATCCATGATTTATTCGTTTGAAGGTACGAGCATCATTTAGGGTTACTATACAGTATATTTACCCCTCGTTGACATTTTTAACCCTCGAATTTACATACTTTCAAGGTTTGTCAACTTTAGTCCTTTATTTAATGTTTAATGCCACGTGTAAACTCATGACACGTGTCAGCTCATTATTGGACCCAAAATTTCGAGGTGTTACAGTTTAAGCACTTTTAATCGTATTTTCAGGCCGATTTCAGCTATACGGTCCCTGGAACTTCCCGTTTCACCTCCCCTCATTACATACAAAAATACTTATCTTCAATATCTGCATTATAAGCTTACTATGCATACTTGCGTTTACCGAAAACTTAAATTTTTACCTCGTTGGCAATCTTGGAACGAGCACACTTTCGAGCGAACCATTGGTTTGAGTTCAAGCGCTATTACTCCAGCTCGAATCCCTCAAACCTAGGCTCTGATACCAACTTGTTACGCCCCAAACCTTACCTAATTAACTAGCATAATGTATATGGAAAAATTTTGGAAATTTTCGGCATGACCTATTCTTTTAAAACCATTAACAACCTGTTTTACACAACAAACTTCAACGTTTAACATCCTTGACAAAACCCAAAACGGATAAAGTTTACATTGGACACGACATGACTTCAACTACTAAGTTTTTACCCAACAACAAAGATATCAATATACTACATAGGCTTAAATACATATGACCAAAACTTAACCCATTTCAAAAATATTTTGTAACGGAAGCGTGAGGCGGGCGTAGACCAAGTGTGCACGTTCCAAGCCGTCCATAAGCCTAAGTCGAGGATTTACCTACGTTCAACAACAAATTTTAAAAAAAAATTAGTCTTATTACTTATTTTGCTTACAATACCACTTATTAGTCGCATTCGTTTGATTTCATTCCTATCATTATGCATTCGATTTACCCATTTAAATGGGTAAGCTTATATTCTCATAAAGAGATTTAAGCGTATCGTTTACAACCCGGTAACATCAGGGTGATTGCTTTCATCATAAACATATCGTTCTATCCATATAACGGATTGAACTTCATACATGCGATTTGGCTTACACGACCACCCGTTCTAGACGGATGGTAACATATCCTTACTCGACCTAGTCTACACGAACCGGTCGACTTGCATAACTTAACGTAATTCTTCATTAGCATAACCAAATCCGCAAGGGATTTACTAATCTTTACTAACACCGTAATCATTATAACATGGAATAATTATTATATCAAGGGTTATTCGATATATTTACTACAAAATATAAGTAAAGTTTCGTATGTAACGGGACATACCTCGGTCTTGTGATCCTTCCGTTTTCTTGGAATTTGAACCTTCTTCCTTCACGCCTATATCAACACATTTATTCTTTCGTTTAGTCCTCACAATTCATTCTATCATG
The DNA here is from genome assembly GCF_002127325.2 of Helianthus annuus. NCBI lineage: Eukaryota > Viridiplantae > Streptophyta > Magnoliopsida > Asterales > Asteraceae > Helianthus > Helianthus annuus. The sequence goes on along the minus strand of NC_035449.2, from coordinate 188,650,886 downwards.
TTCCAAACTACACATCATTATTCTTTCAAGCATTTCATCGAGCACTTAGTGTGCGTTACATTTATAAAACATAATGTACAACAATTAAAGCATAACTTCACTAGTTCATCATACATGCCATCAATAATTAACCTAACTCTTACAATTTCTTTAGTCTACACCAATTCATCTTACATTCAAGTATTACAAACAGGATCACATATCAAGATTACATATAATCAAAATCCCTAAAATCTTCTTATTCATAATACAATTTTCACAAGGTGGGTTTCATAAAATTTTCTTCCAATAAAACTAAAATCAACATGATTTCGATTCTAGGGAGTAACCCTAACATCTAACTAACACAAATCATACCACGAATTCATGGTTGGGTCGAAACCCTTTCTCTAAAATTCACCAATTTCAGAAATTCGACTTACCACTCCACTAGGTATGCTTAGATGATTGAAACTTTAGTACATGCAACAATTAATCTTTGATTTCTCCTTGTCAATTGGCGAATTTTTGCAAGAACAAGGGTAAACCCTTGTTTCCCTTCTTCTAATCGAACCCAGAACACGCACAGGGTGTGGGTTTTGTGGTTTGAACATAATTAAAACCTTCTTAATTATAATTTACATATTACCCCCTTAAGACTTGTTAAATTTTGATTTGAAAACCTCCCATGATTTAATTTATCCATTTTTCATTTATTATAGTATTAAAATAAGTTTTGGGGTGTTACAACATAACAATCGGATCTAGGGTTTCATATAAACTTGATTGAATGAAAAAACATTAGAAATTAAATTTATTCAGCATCCAAATCGGGTTTAGGGTTTTGCATAAACATCATATTCTTATACAAAACCATAACTTAAAACCCCAAAATCAACAGATTTTTCAATAACCATCCGATTTAGGGTTAATTCAACATAAACATAATTTTAAGAAATTAAAGAAATGAAAGAACACATGATAATGATTAAAGAACAAATTTAACATAAACAACTTACAGATTTGTATATCGATATGAGAATTTCTGAATCGAATTAAGAAAAGGTAGACGTAGATGAAGAACCAGAAGAATATAAAACAATCTATATATGTAGATCCAGCGAATTTCATTGTTAAATATGGAAATAGAAGGTATTCTTGGAAGATGATTGGAGTGAAGGTGAAGAGACAATTGTGTGAAACGGTGAAGCCTTAATTAGGTTAAAGAAAGAAGAAGGAAAATAAAAGAAGCGTGAGAGGGAATTGGTTTTGGCGGTCAAAAGAAGTAAAAAGGTATTAGTCTAATGCCAAGTGTCAACTAATGGGTTAAGATTATGACAAGTGGCTAAAAATTATTTTGTTTTATTAGAAGTAGTAGAAAAGCAACACCATGGTAATTGAATTTATCTATCTTTTCAAAGCGTCATAATTACCTATCACATTATAAGTTTGCATCCTACATGGCACGACAAAAGATACAAAAAATACACATAAAAAAGTATAATTACTAATGTTTTTTACTGGCAAAAACATATATCTACCTCGTGCTAAAAAAATGGTCATTATATAAGTAGAACAAGTAAACAAAACTTAAAACTCCACACATTCTCTAAATACGCCACACATTTTCTAAAATGTCATACAACTTAAATGGCCCAGGTTATTGCATGGAAGTTTGAGAGGTCGGAGAGACGTTTCGTCCTAAAGTTCTCTTGGCTCAGGTTAACATACGTTTCGTCCTAAAGAAGCCCGCCACTATTCTAACCTCTCATTCAGGCGTTGTTTAGTCTCCGCAACTAACACAATATCATCTGCAAAAAGCATGCACCACAGAATCGACTCGTGCAATGACTTTGACAACTCGTCCAAGACAACTACAAAGAGAAACAGCCTCAATGCATACCCTTGGTGGAGTCCTATCTCCACATGGAAAAAATCAGTATCCTCTACTGGCGCACGAACATAAGTTTTGGTCCCACCATACATATCCCTAATTTTGTCTATATACGTCCCATGTATCCCTCTACCCTCCAAACTATCCCAAATCAAGCCACATGGTACACTGTCGTTTGCTTTTTCTAGGTCAATGAACACCATATACAGATCTCGTTTCTTCTCCCTATACTTTTCCATCAATCTCCTTAGAATGTGTAGCGCTTCCGTAGTTGACCTCCCTGGCATAAAACCAAATTGGTTTATCGTAACTTGGGTTTCTCTTCTAATTCTAGTCTCAATTATTCTATCCCATAACTTCATAGTATGACTTAGCAACTTAATTCCTCTGTAGTTCTCACAACAATAGGTGTCCCCTTTGTTCTTATATAAGGGCACTACAACACTACGCCTCCATTGATTTGGCATTTTCCAGACTTGAAAATAAGGTTGAATAGGGTTGTTACCCATTGAACTCCTTCCTCTCCCAAACACAACCACACTTCAATAACCAAAACTTTAACCATTTGACCGATAACACTTTCAACTTACAAATTGTACCACGCCACTTCCAACTTTCAACTTAGTTTCCTATGACACTCCTAAACTAACAGAACTTTAATCCAATTAACTGACGTCAAATGCTACGTCACTATACAAGTGCCACATTAGATGCTTCGACATCAAAAAGCTACGTCAAATGCCACATCAGCAAAAAGTGTCATGTCAAAGTGCCATGTCAGATCCCACGTTAACAAAAATGCCAAGTCATATGCCACGTCAGAAGAAAACTAACTAGGTTAGGTCAGTTATTTTGGGAGTGTCAAAAGAAAATTAGTTGAAAGTTGAGAGTTGAGAGTGACGTGATACAATTCGTAAGTTGGAAGTGTTATCGGCCAATGATGAAAGTTGGAGTTAGTTAAATCTAATACACTGAAAAAGATACAACTACTAAAAAAGAATAGCCAAAAGACATAGTGGACTAAAAAATATGAGTAAAATGCCAAAGTGGTCCCTGAGTTTAGGTCAGTTTTGCCACTTTAGTTCAAAAAACAAACCTTTTGAATCTGGGTCCATGAGTTTTCATTTTTTATGCCATTTTCATCCAAAAGCCAAACTGGGTCAGAATTTTATGTTGACCTCCACCTTTTTTGTTGTGTTCCTCGTTTTAATGAAAGGTAGAATTGTCTTTTTATCCCTTTATATAACTAACTTAAAATGAGGAACGTGACAAAAAGGTGGAGGTTAACAGAAAATTCTGACCCAGTTTGTCGTTTGGATGAAAATGGCATCAAAATCGAAACCTCAAGGACCCAAATTCAAAAGGTTTATTTTTGGACTAAAGTGACCAAAACTCGAGTACCATTTTAGCATTTGACTCAAAAAATTCTTAATAAACTACCAAACAACTAAAAACATTTAATAGCGGCACATAACACATCATCTAGACACACGTACAATTGATAACACACATAGATCACCAAAATACACTGAAAACTAATCGCTTAAACAAGGATCTAATACAAAACCAGACCATATTATTAAATATATGTAATATAAAATATTTTAAATTTAGAATACACCAATTTTATGGTTTGGTTTTACATGCTCGATTTTACGTATAAACCGTTTACAAACCGTTCATTATGATTTGGAATTTTTAAATCGACTGATCAAAAATATATAAAAAACCGACCGTAAAATCAAATCACTGATTGATCAAAACGATTTTACGGTTTTAAACCAAACCATAAACACCTCCGTATATAATAAACTTTATTAATATTAAGTAAGTTTTTTTTTTTTTTTTTTTTCAAATATTCTAATATTTAACTAAATTTACATTTGCAGAAAAGAGTAAGATAAAATAATACAGTTAACAATAAACACCGATGATATCAAGGTGAGTTAGGGGTTGGACCGGGCTATAGTTAAGTTTCGGCTTGCACTCATAAACCCTAGCTAAGTGTTAGATCCACCAAGCAAGAAGGCAACAATGGACGGTGCTCAAAATGATCTGGAGAGGCTCATGATCTTCGAGCATGCTCGTATGAACGCTGAGGCCGAATACGCCAAGAACCCTACCGATGTAGATGTACGTCTCTTCTATACTTGTCGGTTGTTTCGAATTCATTGATTTCCTCTCATCCTTAGTGTAATTTCCCTTTAGTTATAGCTAGATCGATGGTTGAGATATATGCTACTTTTTTAGTTAGTTTCTTTTATTATTTTTGGATATTCTTAGTAATTAACCTCATGCTGCTTAAGACTATTGAGCTATGCAGTTAATACGGTAAAATATCGGATATCGGTTAAGGACCGACATTTGAGATATAGGTTATCTCGGTAATTTTAATATCATGCAGATTTATATACATATAGCAATTTAACACTAACAATTCAGTGATATATCGGTTATATTGGTCAAATATCGGTGATACATTAATATCGCCGACTATACCGGTACCGATATTCTGACCGACATTTGACACTGGTATTTTGCATGGGGACCGATAACCAATATATCAACGATATTAACTGCATAGCTATTGGGGGGGGGGGGGGGTTAGTGCACGGACCTCCCGGCCGCCGGAGTATTTCAACTCACGCAAGCTAGCTCAGCCCCATAGCTGCCTGGCGGTGATTATCCCACCCGGAATTCAATACTTGGGGTTGCCAAGGCTCGAACCCGGGGCTCTACTGAAAGAAGGGATGAGGCTGGCCAACTGGGACACCCCAGTTGGTTACTGCATAGCTATTGAGTTAAGTAGTTTTGTAATTTCTAGGTAGTGTTGTTCGTTTCGTGGAATTGAAATTGGATTTTAAAGAATTCCTTTGAAATCTCGTAATGTGTTTGGTTGGTGTAAATATCAATGGAATTGGAATGTAAAATATATAAAATGACATAACTACCTTGTATCCAGCAAGAAGGAGGCGAAACGACGGTCTAGATTCAATTTCAATTCCTTCTTTTGTTAAAACGAACATCTTAAGGAATGGAATATTCCAATTCCATTCAGATTACATTGTGTGAAACGAACACTATCTTAAAGGATTGGAAACAGGAACATTCTGAACACTAATTTTTTTACTACATTGGTGTAAATTAAAATATAGGTGGTGCTATTTTTACTATAATAAACTTTTCCGGCATATCTGTGTCTAGTAGGTGGTGATCTAATGAGTTAAGAGAATGGGACACTATAATACAAAAAAAATGGAGACCATAGCAACCAAAAATGAATTCTCGAAATTATATTTAGCAATTGATTTTATTAGTGGTTGTTAAAAATCTAAGAGTTAAATGCCATTTTAGTCCCTGTGGTTTGGGCCATTTTTCCAGTTTAGTCCAAAGGTTTCATTTTTTAACCTGTGGGCCCAAAAAGGTTTCACAGTTGCCATTTTAGTCCACTGGGTTAACTTCATCCATTTTTTCTGTTAACGAGAAGGCCAATTCGGTCATTTTGTATGTAATTTTGTTAACTAAAAGGGCAATTCAGCCATATAAAATGACCGAATTGGCCTTTTCGTTAACAGAAAAAATGGATGAAGTTAACCCAGTGGACTAAAATGGCATCTGTGAAACATTTTTAGACCCACAGTTTAAAAATGAAACCTTTGGACTAAACTGGCAAAATGGCCCAAACCACAGGGACTAAAATGGCATTTAACTCAAAATCTAAACATTGAGACTTCAAAGAAGAGGACTGATCATGTTATGTACTTATGTTAATACAGAATTTAACAAGATGGGGTGGAGCTCTGCTGGAATTATCCCAATTTGGAGATATCAATGAGTCAAAGAAGATGCTTAAAGGTACTGTTATGGACTATAATTGCTATTGCTTATCTTGGTATCACGTGATAATAATGCGGTTTTTGCTCCAGGAGTTTATTTTCTGTTTTTTAATCTATGTATTACGTTTTAATAATTTGCTAAGAATGCATATGATTGGCTCACAATGAATCAATAAACAAAATCTAGATGCTGTGTCGAAACTGGATGAGGCGTTATCTATCAATCCGGCAAAACACGAGGCTTTATGGTGCTTAGGGAATGCCTACACTGCTGGTGCATTTCTAACTAGTGACTTTGATGAAGCTAAGGTTCAGTTTGATGATGCACTTCGGTGTTTCCAAAAGGCTGTAGAAGAGGTACTATCTTTTTACTTGTACATATAGGGCTGCAAACGAACCGAACGAACACGAACAAGACCTTGTTCGTGTTCGTTTGTTAAGAAATATATGTGTTCACGAACTGTTCATGAACACTTACCGAACGAGATATTATGTTCGTGTTTGTTTGATAAGGAAATGAACTTTTTCGTGTTCGTTTGTGTTTGTTTGTTAATTTTAGGCAACGAACGAAAATGAACGTTGATGAACACAAATGAGCATAAATTAATATCCATGAATACAAATGGAAACAAACGAACACAAACAAGAGTTTATGAGCAGAAGATATAATACATTGACACTTATTACATATTTTATTTGTCAAAATTTTCAAGTATTTAAATAAAATATAAAAACTAAAAAAATAATGAACTATCGAACACGTTAGCAAACGTTCACGAACGTAAACGAACGAACGTGACCTCTGTTCATGTTTGTTCATTTAACTAAAAAAACGAAATTTCTTGTTCGTGTTCGTTTGTTTAATAAACGAACGAACACAAACCCACCGCACGGTTCACGAACTGTTCGCCGAACGTTTAATTCGTTTGCAGCCCTATCAGTACATAGAAGTTTTAAAAGTTGAACATTCTCCCAGAATACTTGTTAAATCTGGATTATGAGTGTTTTTAATGAATTGTATTGTCACAGTGTCCAGGGAATGAACATTATCTCCAATCTTTGGCATCCTGTGCTAAGGTATTCTACTAAATTTGTATACTTATGTCTTATTATGGTTTCTTATTAGTTGCCCTAGGTTTTGTGTCATACCAAGTGAGTGTTTGGGATTGCTCACGGAAACTGCTTATCTGCCTGTTGTGTTTTCTTTTAAAAACCGATAACTCATAAGCACGTTTGAGTATTTAATTATGGAAAACTTCCTATGTTTGGTTAAATAAGTTAACTTCAGTAAACAGGTTGATATCGCTTATTTCAAACTGCTAGCTTTTGTTGGATTTCTATGCAGTTAATTTCGGCGATATGCCGATATATCGGTGCTATATCACCGATATATCGGTTATCGGCCCTAGCCCAACATATCGGTGTGCCATATCGGTCTGCATCTCGGTGAGCGATATTATCGGCGATAAATACCGATATAGCGCTGATATTTTGCATATCTCATATTGGCTGCCTTGCGGCCATTTTTTATGTTTTTCTAATACAAAAACTGCATTTTGGGCCATTTCTTTTATGTCTCGCTGCTTAAAAAAACCTTAAATGGCGGTGCAAAAACTGCCGCACGCGGGCCCGGGTTTTCAGAGCTGCATTCGTGTGGGCACGCATGAGTTCAACCAAATTCCAGACTTCTAGTATATATATAGAGGCTCTAGATATGAATATAAATATAAATATATATATATTTATGCATGATATTATAAATTACCGATATCTCACCGCGATAAACGATATCTCAAATATTGGTCCTTGACCGATAACCGATATTTTTCCGCATTAACTGCCTAGTTGGATTTAGAATTCAAGTTTGCCCGTTGGGTGAAATAAGCTGATTACCTGCTGGCTGCTTTTGTTTCTAAGCACAAACCTATGCTTAAGCAGCTTAACTCTTATATATATACTATCTTGAAAATATTTTTTCTGGCAGATGCACATATTTTGCTGTTACTTTTTGTATAAACTCCAAAATCAGTATATCCGTTCAAGGAGTTAATTTTTTCAATAGTTTTGGAATTTGACATGTGTATCCTTGACAATAGATTTTTGTAATTTCTTCCTCCTGCGCTTTAGCTTAAACTCCTGTTGTATGTCGGTTCATCGATCCATAAGAATTGTAACTTGGGTAAGCCGGGTCGGATCTCGGACCATCCATAAAGGCAGCTGAAGTTGAATTTTTGGTGGAAAGATATAAAGTTTCCATGCAACACACATTATTCAACAAATGGCCCACGTTCCCATGTTCCATTATAAGTCCTTTCTTTCAGTTTCTTTTTTATGCTTTAGCTAGTTGCACCTTTGCTTGCTTCAAAGGATAGTAGTACAGTAGTACTATCTCCTATATTTTAGATTGTGAGTAGTGGTAGTTTTATTTTCTTTCCTTTATGTATTCAAGGTTTGTTACCAACGAAGTTAGTGTGTTTATGTGTGAAAAAGAAATTTAGTGTTTTTATCTCTTTGGTTTGTTGAGTTAAATTGATTTCCATGCTAGTTCAAACCCGGCACGTAGATGGTGTTCTTGGAGCCTAGATTAGAGTCAAGTGGTGTGTCTGTATCTTGATTTTCATTTATCATTTTCTTGTGTGGTGTTTCTGTATCACGAGAGACCGTTCGATTTATGAATTTTATTTACACTATGTTCCCAAGTCATTTAACAGGGGGAGGGGAGGGGAGGAGAGGGGAAGGAAAATTTTCTCTCCTAATCTCTCCAATTTGGGAGGATGAATATTTGGTCATATTTGGCCATATTTTCTTCCCTTTTTCCCTCCCCTCCCCCTGTTAAATGAAACTCGGGAACATGATTTTTCATATTTTCATCTATTTTCCCTCCTCTCCCCCTGTTAAATGAGACTCGGGAACATAGTGTTAGAGTTTTAATTTCATATCCGTTACCAATCCGATTCCTATCATCTCCATTACGCTGTAGGTGTAGATTGATATATCGTACTTAATCTTTATGTAAAAAGTTGGATGAATGTCGTGGATTAAAATAGAATATTGCAGGCACCTGAGTTGCACAAAGAGATCCACAAACATGGAGGACTTGGTCAAGCTCAACAGACATTGGGTGGATCATCCGCTGCATCTTCTAGTGCTAAGGTTATCATGCATATTCCCATATTTTGCTCTCACCTTGGGGTCACAACATGGGTTGGTTGGGTCATGTGTTAGATCAGCTAAAAAAACGATTTGTTTCAGGTTGACCCAAAATGCTTGTTCAAATCCAAATCTTCTTTTCAAGTATTTTCCGAATAATTTGTTTGTCAGATTTTTATGATAGTATATTTCTCTAAAGGAAAAATTACAAGTTTTGTCCTTTATCTTAATACCATTTATCAAGCGATGTCCTTTTTAACGAATTTTGACAAGTATTGCCCTTTACAAGGAATTTTGTTGCACGTTTTGTCCTTTAGATTTAACCCAGTTAGATTTTCTTGTTAAATATTGTCACCCAAGGGTATTTTAGTCTTTTTACACATTTATTTAAGAGTGAATTTCAAGTTTTGTCCTTTATGTTTAGGCCACTTTGCAAGTTTTGTCCTTTATGTTTAAATTTGACGAGTTTTGTCCTTTATGTTTAAAAGTCAAGCACGTTTTGTCCTTTCTGCTTGATTTTTAAGGACAAAACGTGCTTGATTTTTTAAACATAAAGGACAAAACGTGTTTGATTTTTAAACATAAAGGGTAAAACGTGCTTGATTTTTAAACATAAAGGACAAAACTCGTCAAATTTAAACATAAAGGACAAAACTTGCAAAGTGGCCTAAACATAAAGGACAAAACTTGAAATTCACTCTTTATTTAATATTATTTAAAAGAATAAAACAAAATATTTTAGGGTTGGCTTTTAAAATAAATGGGTAAAAAGACTAAAATACCCTTGTGTGACAAAGTTTAACAAGAAAATCTAACTGGGTTAAGGCTAAAGGACAAAACGTGCAACAAAATTCCTTGTAAAGGGCAAAATTGTCAAAATTCGTTAAAAAGGACACCGCCTGATAAGTGGTATTAAGATAAAGGACAAAACTTGTAATTTTTCCTTCTCTAAATAGAATGCTTGTTTTGGGATTTATTGCTTCTAAAGTTTTCTCTAACGCTGGACTATTCTGTGTTGTAGAGTTCCGCCAAAAGTAAGAGCAGTGATTTGAAGTACGATATATTCGGGTGGATAATTCTTGCTGTTGGGCTTGTTGCATGGGTAGGGATGGCCAAGTCTAACGTGCCTCCATCACCACCGAGATAAGGCGTTATATTTTCTCATCGGTAAGTTGAGAGCTCATATTGTTACAAAGACGATGCAAATGTTCACTACATATAAATGGCTAAGATGTGTACCGACTTAGCACTTTAAGTGAGCCTATTAGTGCATTTTTTATTTTTAAAATGTTCATCCTAATGTGCACTGCCAGTAAAATAGCGATACGTATCTGGTATGTTGCCAAATTTTGACTTTGTAAGTCTTCATAAGCGTATTTTACTTTGTGAAATGTTCGTTCTATGGTTTGCTGCTTTATCTGATTTCTATCCACCTCGTGCACATGTGTACACGCAAAAGCATAGTAGTCAAAGGCGCATAGAGCTTGCTTGTCGTGTAGACACAAGCCGTAAAAAGAGCACATGCACGAGACTAAAAAGGGACCTTGCTTTAGATTTGCGAAAGGCATGTATTTACTTTTTTCTAATTTTTACAAATTTAAAAAGCACCTTGGTTTAACTTCACGAAAGGCGCGTGCTTCTATTGCTTCTAGAGAAAGTTCTCGCCTGAGTGCCTAGACGTGTGCTTTGTACTCTTTTGACTACTATGACACAAATACAAAAAAAAGGACATGGTTTGGTGGTTGTGAATTTTTTTAACACTGCAGCACATATGAAATAGCTAGAGGGGGCAATCTTGACCCAAAGCCTTCCAAATGGGTTAGCTTGGGTTGCTTTTAAAGTTATATGGGTTGGTTTGGGTAAGATATTTTAACTAAATGGGTCACAATGGGTCACTTGAAATTTCATCTTGTTATTTTCGGGTCAAAGCGGGTCGACAACATTAAAGAAATGGGTCGATGTGGCTTGGTGTCTTAAAGAAACGGGGCAGGTTTTGGATCGGAATGGGTTTCAAGCCGGCACAAGTATCCGCACGAGACGGGTTACAGCACGAAACGGGTTTTGGATCGGAACGGCTTCAGTTCAAATTGAGTTTCGGGCCGAGACGGGTTTCAGCACGACGCAGGTTTTAGATCGGAACGGGGTCGGTTCGGGACGGGTTTCAGGCTGACACGGGTTTCTGCACGGGACGGGTTTCGGATCGCAACGGGTTTTGGGCCGACACGTGTTTCCGCACGAGACGAGTTTCGAGTCGGGACGAGTTTCGTACCGTTTCGACGCGAACCGTTTCGAATCGAACTGTTTCGACCCGTACCGTTTTGACCAGTACCGTTTCGAACCGAACCTTTTCGACCCGAAATCATACTGAAATAAAGCATCAAAACTAATATAATTTCCCACTGTGCTTGACACACAACTTTGTGGAAGTGATTTGACCATTTTTTTATCAGCAAACTTGACTATATAAATCCAAATCAGAATCTGTTTTTCAGCTTGCAGTAGACCTAATAAGGACGCAAAATTAAGGACCAAAGTACCAAACTCACTAGTTCACAGAAACAAAGGTGCGTCTCTCTAATAGCTAGGTACGGTTATGTAATTGAGCACGTAAACAACAGATTCTTCAAACTTGAAGTAGATCAAGGAAGAAGAAACTGAAAAAAAGTGTTGTCAGTGGAGTATATAGACGGTTACTGCAAGTTCATAAAAAAAATTCTGACTTGACCCGACCCAACCCGAAACCCGTTCTGACCTGGACCCGTTTTGACCCATGACCCAACCCGACCCGACCCGTTTGCCAGGTCTATTTTGCTCATTCTTCATTTTATCTTGCTTCTTTTGTGCTTTCTTTGTTTTTTTTTTTCTTGCTTTCATTTCTTGCTATCATGCTTTTAACTTGCCATCTTCCTCTTGCTTTTAACTTGCTGATTAACTAAGGATTCAAAAACTAATCATGCTAAAATTCACACTAGTTAGATAAACATGCTAATAAGTTAATAAACCTAGAGATAGTTCCAACTTCCAAATCAATTAAACTCACATATGAATCTCCCTTCACCTTTCACTTTTTTTTAAACCACCCGTTTCAAGAATAATGTCAATAGTCATGGACCCGATTAAGAGTTCCCTCTACACACCCTGATACCGTTACCCCAGTATGTTGTTAATTGTTGTTTTGGTAACACAGCAAGTAAGTATATTGAATGAATGAACAAGTTGGGTTAGTGACATCTAACTTTCTTCTTTTAGCAAGTAAAGTGGCAGATTGCTGGGCCTCTCATTGCCATAGCTGGAAAGAAGCATTACTTGGTTAATGCTTGCTCATAATAATATTTTTTTATATCTAGCTAGTCTGATATGTGTTGGTCTAGAATTGGTTTCTTTTGGTAATATTTATTTAATGGAAAGGATCAAAAGTTTTGGGACACATATCCCACTTATCTTCCAACCCCAGAAGCATCGTACCATATAATAATAATCAAACTTTATTCATCCATCATTTATTGGTCAATTTGTGTATATATTATTTAATAATCTGCTAGCAAAGATTACATGCTTTTATAGATCTCATCTAGACTTGATCCATCAAATTCTATTTTCTATACCATGATGATGATGATGACCATGATATTGTGTTTGCTTTGCTTTAATAATAATAAGTGGTTCACTAATTAATAGGATATATAGTGGGTCTTTTGTTTTTTTTATTAATTAAAGGTTTTAATTAATTATGCGGATGCAGGAGGAACACGCGTGCCTCTAGAGCTAGATTTGATTTTATATATCTCTTAGTGGTGATGTTCAATAGGCTTCGATTTGTGTTGGTGGTTTCTTGAGTAAGAGCAACTAAGGATTATTCTTGGATGGACCATAATCCATAATTTCAAAAGGTCAATGGCTCACTTTTGGTTTCTTAAGGGCTTGTTTGTGTTTAGGGCTGGCAATTGGGTACCTGTTAAGACACGATTAGACCTGTTTGACTGAAAAATACACCCTTTGACTTTTTTAATTTTTAAAATAATTAAAATTACAATGTTAGGATCTATCATTTATTCACCTTTGTACATAAAACATAAAACTGTTTTATAAACATGAGGTAAAAAGTAGTTAAACGAGTCGTAATCATGTTTGAAACATATGTTGTGCGCGCCGTCAGAAACCTGTTAAGACACGATTTGCCAGCCTTATTTGTGTTTGTTTGTTTAAATTTAACCTAACAATTGAACTAACACAAGCACTTAGACGAATTAGGTTTTTTTTTTTTTTTTTTTTTTTTTTTTGCGTTAAGGAAGTGAAAGTGTTCGTATTCGTTTATGTTTTTTCCGTTAATACTCTAAATGAAGATAAATGAAAGTTAGTGCCTAATGGGGATGTTTATGCAATGCCTTGGTTCTAAATTTGATTGGGAAAACCTGGAATAGGCAAGTCGACCAAGAAAATTAACAAACTAGGTATTGAATTATGCTCTTTTTAAAATAGTCAATTCAAAACAACCAATTAAAGTAAGGCAAATAAGCAAGGCCGACTCCTCAGCCCACACTTGAATAAATTGGCACGTTCATAGCCCAAATTTCGATAAGTAGACACCTCCATTGCCCACATTTAGATAAGCCGGCACCATAATAGCATGCACTTCCATATCCAACACATATAAAGTCAATGTCCATTTTGTTAATCTTCTATGTTAACTTGCTTGTTTCCATGGTTTTTCCGATTTAATTGGACACACGATGAGCCAGTTAAGTAAATAGCCACCGGCCAGGGTCCGATATTTCGAAGGGCACGTTATTTTTTAAAAAACTCTGATTATGTATATGTAAAAATAAATAAATTAATAGGGTATACCCATACAAACACCAACATAGGGCCATATGCCCACTTACAAAACTATTTTTATGGTTTAGATTTGTTATTAGCCTATTGGCATTAGGTTTAGATATTTAGTGAGCTGTGAGCCCAATACTCAATTTCGTTAAGGCCTAGAAACGTTTTTTCAAGCTCGAACACAGCCCTATAAATAGAATTACCATTACCAATAACAATAACAGTTAAATTTAAATAAACATGTAAACAATATGAACCAACATAAATAAATGAATAGACATTAAACAAAACAAGGTTACATGCCATGCGCAAATGGGATATTGTTATGCGTTTGTTGGTTGTTTTTTTCTTTTTATTTTATTTTATTATCATTTTAGGAAATAACTAATGAGAGGGCTACATGTTATGCACAAATGGGATTGGCTCTTTTTAGAAGTTTTTAAGTTGCAACCCCAATGAGTTTCTATGTTGTTTTTTTTAATGACAAGGAACGACGTGTCAATTACTGTGACACCGGGCGATGTGATTAAGGTCGACTACTTGACCGGTGTCAGCCCCTTAACTCTTCCAGATGAGCGGAAACCCGACCTCCACTCGCCCGAAAGCACGACAGCGGAATAATCGGTAAAACCACGCCTCCTATTCTAGACGAACCGGCACCACCCGTATTCGTCCTTCACCTGGATGCCGCATAAAATAATAGTAAGAGTGAGAGTCAAACCTAGGTCACAAAAAACACTACATTTTTCACCAACCACTCTACCACACCAAGTTTCTATGTTATGATCTGAGGTATTGGATGTATAAGAGCACTCACCTATGCAATTTCTTACGTTTCTATTGCCAAAGAACAATTTTATTATTTTTTTATTTTATTTTTAAGTCTTCAAGGCTCTTTTTATACTAAGCATCAACATTTATCTCTACGGATTTGGGAAACTTAGTCTAAACCAATAAAACTGAAAAAACCGAAAAAACGATTAGTTTTGATTTGGTATCAGACTATTATCATGTACCTTTTAATTGGGGATTTGGGGTCAAGCCTTGTCCCGAATTAAACTTTTCATTAAAACTAATTAAATGGCATCGTTTAGCCAGGCTTGATCACTAGTCAAAAAGTTTTGGTCCGGCTCATGGAGTGCGCCAGACCAAGGTTCTTTTTTTTTCTAAACAAAACTGAACTGACATAAAACCGGTATTGTAAGTTCTAGCTCTCGGTAATAGTATTTATAATTTTGTAAAAAGTGTTCGATCTGATTATGTGGTTAACAACTTAACTAACAAACTTAATGTCGTGATATGTAGTTTACAAGTTACACCTTACATGTTGTGATGTTGACTATATATGTAAAATGCAAAATCTCACAAATCGTTGTAGTTTTATGTCTTGTACTACATCTCACATGAATAAACATTATTAGCATTACATAAGTTCACTAAAATTAAACTAAATAGTTGTCAGATAGTTAGTTTTCCTTATTAAAACACTTTTTTTTTTATCACTGCCTATTGAAATAATTAAAAGGACCGTATAAATAATATGGTAAAAAGGGGATCAAGATAATGAATAGGGCCGTTTAAACCGCTCGTCGCTCGTCGTGTGTTGGAAATTGCTTGGAAAATGCGTGTTCGATTTAAGGCTCGGTTGTAAATGAGCCACTATGCTCGGTTTGGTTTGTAAACGAGTCAAGCATGAGCAAAGGTCCAATCGGATCGGTTCTGCCCGAATTATTATTTTTTATTAGTATACATATACATACACATAAACATAAACATAAACATAAACACATACACATACTGTGACATACCTACATATATAAACATGTATATACACAAATATAAATTATACATATATACACACACATACATTTATACACAAATATAAATATAAATTAAATTTATAGTTTTATATATACCATTCTATTAGATTTTCGTCCACGATATACAAATTTACAACTATATCTATAGGTACTAGCCTAATCACGCCAATAAAAAACAAAATACCAAATCTAAAACTTAAACCCTAAACCCTAAACCGCTAAACGACAGTCTGCTAATCCCCTCAATGTCTCATGTTGTTACCCTAAGTCGATCGTCTCCTGCTCTCAACGTCATTGTTCGTGTAATATGAACATCGACTCGTCGCCCCCAACATTATTATTTATAAGAAAACTATTATGCCATGAAATGCGTATGTTTTAAAGACATAAAAACTTGAGACCCAACATTGTCACTATCCCGCAAAATTAGATCGCGCAACACAGTTGTCAAAATCGCTCGAAGTTCGCTCGGCGCTGGCTCGGAATATTCACCGCTAGGAAAATGTTCGCTTGATTTGAGGCTCAGTTTTAAATGAGCCGCTCTGCTCGGTTCAGTTTTGTAAACGAGTCAAACATAAGCAAAGGTCTACTCAGTTTGGCTTGGTGTGGGAACGATCTTAATAATGAAATCAAAACAAAACCCGCTTGGGCCTGAACCGTACGGAACGGATGTTGGACTGTCTTTTCTTTTGGTGGTCCATAACTTTAGTTAATGCTTTTACCCTAAATAAACAAAACATAATAAAAATGACTTTTCACGAGAAATTAGGCTTTGGACAAATATTATCTTCCAATATATACCACTTTATTTGTGGTTTTTAGAAAAAAAAAAGAAGAAGAAGAAGACTAGACCAAATTTCATTGTAGTCACAATCATGGGCATCAGAGGTATTCACTAGCCCAGTGGGAAAAATAACAAGTGGAACTTTTTTTTTTAAATAAATTTATATATGTTATAAATATGAAAAACCGTTTACATATATGTGTATTTTTTAAAACTAAGTTGTGTATACATAGTTGCGGAGATCATGACCGCAAAATATGGAAAACTATAGAATTTGTTTCTGTCTAAAATTAACTGATTTTACTAGTCCAAATTAGAGTTTATAAGGCTAAAGGGTGTGGTAATGATCCTCATGCCCACCATGATCCTCCACGTCAGCGACATGTCATCGCCCTCTAATTCACCATCCAAAATCACTATCCTAAGTAGGGGTGAGCAAGTTTAGGTCCGGACCGAAAATAACCGAGAACCGAACCGAAAAATACCCAACCAGACCCGAACCCAAGTACCTAGGTATTTAAATCGGTTCCAATTTTTCATATAAAATAGGGTCGGGTCGGGTCGGTTCTCGGTTTTTTTCATGGTGAAACCCGACTTGGACCTATGACCAGAACCGACCCTATATTTAGGGTAGTGAATCGGTTCTGTATTTTATGTTTAATCGGTTCTCGGGTCGGGTCGGGTAATGGTCGGGTCGGGTTTTCCCTTTTGCTCACCCCTAATCCTAAGGGTGTGGTCATGACCCAAACCACTATCCACCCCTTTTTTTTGTGTGAAATTCATTTTATTTATTTTAAATAAACAACAAATAAAATTAAATAAGTTTTAGTAATAAAACTACATAGCATTCAAATTAATAAAAAAAATAACATCCAAATTTAAGCTACATATTATAACTTAAGAAAAGAAAACTACTCGTTATTGTTAACCCGACCAAATTGCCAAACATGTTCAATCAAATCCGAACAAAGATGATTATGCGTAGTCTCTTTGTATAACCCCACATGTTAGATTCTTGTTGCCCTTCATCAATTGGTACAACATTCTCATGAATGTCGTTAGGATCATATTCACATATGGTGTTACCTTCGTTTTCGATAATCATTCTTAATATAATAATTTAAAATACATATTTTTCATCATTCGTAAATACATAATTAATTGATAATGGACGGAATTCACTTGTTTCAAAGCTAAACATAAGGGTGTAAGGGGCACTTCCCTAAGAGGGGAGTCCCCTCTCTTACGCATAACCAATCCTCGTGTGCCACGTCAACTCCCCTCTTAAACTCCCATCACACCCATGGCGGCACTCCCCTCTTAGGTGACTTGGTTTTTTATTAAAAAAAAAAAATTTCATTGGTTGATTGAATGGGGCCCACCTTCTCTCTCCTCCCCTCTCTTCAGTGCCTCCTCACCGATCATCGCCCCCCCCCCTTTTTGGCTCACCGCTGTACAGGCGGCACCTCACCGCTCGGTGAAATCGATCCCCGCATGGGGTCACCGATTGTGCCCCGGGCACCCTAAGTATGATAAGATACAAAAAGTAAACCTAGGGCCCTAAAATTTGTCAGTGAATGCATTCTATGTTTTACTTCCTCGATTCCTGAAATATACCTTTGCTTCACCATAATCAACGCCTCAATTAAACAAAATCAACGATAAAAAAGATTGCAGATTACGATCAAAAAGATGCACAGTAAACAAGCATGTAATTTGCACAGTAAACAAACATGTAATTTGCAGGTTACGATCAAAAAGATTGCGATTGCTATCAAAAAAAAAAAAATACATATTAAACAAAAAAGTACCTGTGGAAAAAAGTAAAACCAGTGCAGACGATCACAGATTGTGAATTGAAAAATTTTCTAGATGTTGGGGTTAGGGTTTGCGTGAATAATGGAAAAAAGGGGGACGTGGTTGCCGTGGTTTAATCCACGCCAACCACCGTGATTTAATGAGGGGGTGGTATAGGGCATGAATAATGGGCCTATGTGGCAAATCATGACCCAACCATGACTCCCACACCCTATAGCCTAACTAATGAGTTAAGTTTACATACAAACAATCTTACAAAACGTACGAAAGGCATGAAAAAAAAAACCTTGGTGTCATTTTTATAATTAGTTGCTCGTTGGGTAATTATCAAAATTACTCTACAACTGATCTTGTAGGGTAATTTTGTAAAATGTTCTTGTAGGGTAATTTTGAAACTTGCAGAGTAATTTTGATACACTTGTAGAGTAATTATGATACTCTACAAAATTATCTATAAGATCAAAATTACCATACAAGATCATTTGTAGAGTAATTATAATACTCTACAAAATTACTCTACAAGATCAAAATTACCCTACAAGAACATTTTACAAAATTAACCAACAAGATCACCTGTAGGATAATTTTGATAATTACTCTACGAGTAAATAATTACGAAAAATGACACCGCGATTTTTTTTACCTTTTCACCCTATTCATACGTTTTGTATGATAAATGTATTTGTATTTGATCTTTTGTCTATAACTAATATCATATTTATTTGTTATAAATCATAGATATTTATTACAGAAATGACTTATTTTAAGTTAATCATATGCCTTCCACAAAGCTCATTTGTTAAAGCGTGCCCACTTTTGAGCCAATTTTATTCTTTATCGCCATGATTGTTCATAGCTTCTATAGTTATAACTTATAAGGGAATGAGAATTCAGTTACATATCTACATCTTTTAGGTTTAAGTATAGTAATATCTTTCGGAAACTAACCATGAAAATAGAAATACTACGCGTGTGCGTAATTTATCATGAAAATATACGTAGAAATTGACTTTGCGGATTACGAGAACTATACGAAGTTATGGTGTCAATACACACATATATATAACAAAACACATTAGTTAGATAAAAAGTAAATTTATGTACATGTGACAAACATACATGATATTTTGTCATCTCCTTAAGATTTGATAAACACTCGACTCTTAGGTTCTTAGATATGAGAGAGTTGATAGGGTTAGTTCGTTCAATTTAGGGTTGAAAACGAACCGAACGTTCAACGAATCGTTTGTGAACCGTTCGATGGGAAATTCGTTTATGATCACTAGTTTAATAAATGAATGAGCATGAGTAAGTATCACTCGATTAATTATATGAACGGACACAAACAAAGGTCCCATTCATTCAATTGCGTTCGTGAACATCCAACAACATGTTCGTTTACGTCCCTTCTAAAAGTGTTTATGGTATGAATATTGATCGATCTATATTGAATAATGTTGCCTTTTAAATAGGGAAAATACAAATAAGACATATACAAGAATATTTAAGAGATATATACATGACTAAAATCAATGATAATCTATTCCTAAAGTACTATCAATAATATCTGCTAAGACACTCCCGCAGTTTAAGCAGGCGGAGGACAGACGTTCAAACTGGACCGAAAAGACTAGAACAACTGTCTTGAGATTCCCTTGGTAAAGATATCCGCATATTGCAGCGAAGATGGAACATGGCCGATCTGGACTTTCTCTCTGACAAATTGTAACAACTCTCATTAAAATTAATAATTAGAATATTAATTAGCTATTAAGGAAACCCTAATTGAGACACCCAAGTGATTCTACGCAAACCCTAAAATTTCCAGAACAATCAGAATCAGGATCAGGGCCCCTAAAACTCAGGGGGGGATAAACCCTAGCCAACGATTATCTTCATAACTAATTATAAAAATCGAATTTTAAGAAACTGACAACATAGCAAGCCTACATGCACGAAGGGCTACTCTATGAAAGTAGGGTGGTCACTCGCGTAGCGCGACGCCTAAGGGGGTACCCCCTCGCGCTACGCGACGGTGTCAAAATCTCAGTATAAATAGCAGGGGTTGGGACTTGAATTTTGGCACTGGAACGACGAAAATCGGAGTTACGTAGATCGAGTTATAAGCAAAACAGTCCAACACACACACACAATTATCGAATCGCTGCCGCAGAACAGGGTAATTACTCGATCGCTATTACGATTCAGTTTCCGGAATCAATATATTCAAAGAATGTCTAAGTGCCGCCCACATTGGGCTATGCTTTATCGTTTGTCGGTAATCCGATAAATGAGCCGAAGCATTGTACTTTGTCGTTGTCGATAATTCGATACACGAGTTGAAGTACTATACTTTGTCGTTTGTCATTTTGATAAATGAGTTGAAGTATTGCACTTGGTCATTCATTGCGAGTATTTGATCTCGGGAAATTATCGTAACTGCTGTATTGATCACTAATCCTGTTTTGTGTGCATTATTGTTAAATTAGAAATAATCAAGGCTAATCAGTAGGCTTATACACTGCTCGTTCAATTTGCAATGTGAGTCATTCTTCTTTTTATCAATTGTTTTACAATACTCCAAATTATTTTCAAAGTGTTATAATTACAGGGACTAAGTCGTGGATATCTTGATTTATTGGTTAGTGGGGTATTGTGCACATTACTATTTCTCTCAGTTAGGTTCATTGACCTACTAGGGAGAAACGTCACTATTAGAGTTCATTGACCTAATAGTGGTATGACCATCGTCACTATTGTGACTTGTCACCATTGTGGCAGAAAACCAGATAAAGATAAAGATATAAACCATTGTAATCGCTCTTATGCTGTAATTTATAACTATGGGTCATTTCCTAAAAACTGAATGAACTCACTCAGTATTTCCCCGCTGACAAAACCTTTTTCAAACATGTTTCAGGTAATCTGTTATGAGCAAAGAAAAGTGCCAGGAAGCACTACCAGCTTAGAAAAGTGGCTCAGTGTAAATAAATAAAGAAACATGTTTTAAAAATAACGATTTCCATGGAAATCATATTATTGTAAATTACTGGGTTTTATCCCTAAATTATGTAATGAGCAGTTTTAAATACTAAAGATCCTGTTTTAAAAGACTTCCGCTGTCGCCTAAATTAAAATACCGCAGGATTTCTGTCCCGCGGCTCCTGAAACGGGTCAAACCGGGTCGGGGGCCGTGACACAAATTAATATCAATATCAATATACTTCGCCCATTGATGTAGTACCGGATTATCGGAGAGGTAGGCAGCTGAAACGTTATCACAATAAACAATAGACGCCTGTCGGAATGGGGCGTGTAACGAATCCATGTGGCCTCGGCAACGACATTGACCACACCTCAGTATTCAGCTTCAGCACTCGAACGGGATATTGTCGGTTGACGTTTAGAAGACCAGGAAAGCAAATTGTCACCAAGGAATACACAATACCCACTAGTGGAACGTCGAGAATCCGGGCAACCTCCCCAATCAGCATCCGAATATGCGACTAGTGAGGTGGTGGGGGACTGTACAATCCGAAGACCATACTCAATGGTGCCCTGTAAATACTGAATTATGCGTTTCAAGAAATTAAAATGTGGCTCCCGAGGATCATGCATAAAAAGACAAATTTACTGGACAGCATAAGAAATATCCGGTCTAGTAAATGTGAGATACTGTAATGCCCCTACCAAACTTCGGTATAACGTCGGTTCATGAAACGGAACCCCGACTGTAGCACTAAGTTTCGCAGCCAAATCAACCGTAGTAATACATGGTTTACAGTTAGACATTGATGCACGAGCGATGATGTCTTTAGTGCACTGTGCCTGTGATAGAAAAAGACCATTCTTCTATCGAGTGACCTTGATGCCCAGAAAAATGATGCAATTCCCCCAAGTCTGTCATTGCAAACTCCCGTGATAGCATATGAATAATCTTATGAAGGAGAATTGTTGTAAAGGCTGTCAAAACAATATCATCGACATATAGTAACAAATAAGCCAAATCAGTACCATTACTGTATATGAACAACGAATGATCACAAGCACTGCTTTTAAAACCATGTGAAAGAATGTAGTTGGCGAACCGAGTGTACCAAGACCTAGGTGCTTGTTTAAGACCATATAAAGACTTTTTTGAGGCGATAGACAAAGTTGGGATTCCGTTTGTCAACGAATCCTAGTGGCTGATGCATAAACACAACTTCATTTAAATTTCCATGTAAAAAAGCATTTTTAACGTCTAGCTGATTAATGGGCCACGATCTAGAAACCGCCAAAGACTGAACCGTCCGTATAGTAGCCGGTTTAACAACCGGACTAAAGGTGTCCTCACACTCAATACCCACAGTTTGAGACTTGCCGTTAACAACCAAGCGAGCTTTATACCTTTCCAATGACCCATGAGATTTGAACTTGTGATGGAACAACCACATACATCAAATGATCGGTCTGTCCACCGGGCGTGGAACCAATTCCCAGGTATCATTCACCTGTAAAGCATTTAACTCAGTTTTCATAGCATGTAACCAATTTTGGATCCGAAAAAGCTTTGGCATATGTGTTGTGTACTGGCATGGTTGTAAAACAAGGTTTCCAAGGCCAAGTAGTCGCTACAAGGTAGGCTGCCGAGGCGACTTTCTCTAACTCCGCCTAATTACTCGGAATCGATCAAACGCGGTCAAACTCGGCCAAAATCGGATCTAGTAGGTCAATTCGGGCCGAGTTTAACTTAAAAAATAATAAAACATAATTTATATGACTATCATATTAAATAATGAATATCATTTTAACGTATTTTGTTGTAAATATTAGTAAATTTATGTTATTAGACATATATTTAATTTCCAAAAACTAATTTCTTTATAATTTAACTTGTCCGAGTACTCCCCGAGTACTCTCCGCCAATGCCGAGTACTCTCAACTCCCCGTTCGACCGACTAGGGAGCGCCTAGAGACTTTTGCAACCATGGTTACTAGTGATATGGATGAGGAAAGTAGGGTGTGTGTGTGTGTGACGGCTGATGGGATCCAGATTTGGACCTAGTGGTCATCGGGTGGGTGTTGGTAGTGGGAAGATGTGACAACCCGTATTTTCCAAGGTAACTTTTGGCGTGTGTCCTCATATTTAATTACTTTTGTTTCATGATCATGCAAGACTTAGTAAGTTACGTGTGTGTTTTATTAAATGCTTTGTGTGTAAGTTGTTATAAGTGAAGCAGACAAATGTGTTTTACGTACCCGATTGCCTAGGTCATGTAGGCGTATAGGCGTAGTAAAATAAGTTGCGAAGTGGGCTTCATAATCACAACTGGGCCGGCATATGCTTGGAACCTGCATGTGCTCTTCATGCTTTCTGGCCCAGCTTCTTTTATAGATAAACCATGGGATGGGCTAGTAATGCTTGGGGATTCGGCCCACTTGTTTTTGGTAAACGGCCCATATAAGTAGTACGTAACCTCCCTGCACTTACCATAACATCAGGATTGCAGCAAACCCTACCTCTTGTTCTAATTAGCGACGGCAGGCCCTTGATACATCATTCTGTTCGATCAAGCTTAGCGGTTAGTAAACCCATACTTATGTTAACGATTAAGTAATGATTGTGCTTTCTTTACATGATCTTGATCTAATGTGATGTTGGTATGATTTCATATTTGAAGAACTGGTGCCATATTAATTAGATGTTGATATGATAGTTTACGTTTTTCTTAGGGCCGTATGTATATTAAAAACCTGATGAATGTCCCGTAGATTGTTGATAAATTAGCCCTAATAACTAGTGATGTTGTAAACTGGGTTAGCTGAGGCATGAATTATGAAAATGTGCGTAACGATTGACTGAGGATCCCATTCGCATGCTTTATTAACTAATTGATACTTCCTGCATGTGAATAAAGATTGGTATAGAGCATATAAACCATGAGATTAGGATCGATGCATGTTCCGGAATTGCATGAGTCTGTTAAACGAACGGTTTATCGTTGTGGAAACTAGAATTGCATGATTTAGTCATTTATTGATCGCATGATTTATGTGCTATTTGGATCACTGTTATGTATATGAGCCATAATCAAGCCATGTATACACCTTAATACATGCTGTCAATTTGCATTGGACCAAAGTGGAGGTCCAATGAGGTTTGCTATATGTGAATATTACATGTGATGATTTCTGTACACACACATGCCATCCATTATGATTGTGTTGATTGATATGTAGGTAATGTGGTATCTAGTAGTTGATAATTAGGCTCACACTCTAATGCATGAATAAATGTGAACTGTGCAAATCTTGGGCCAAACGCAATTGTGAGAGGGCCTGGAATGAGTCTAGGCTGCACGGTTATCAGAATACCATCTCGTTAGTCTTTGGTCAAACGGGCCGCACACTTACTTGATTTATGTATTAAACTGCTAATTGTCAGCGTAAGACGCGAGTTGATTATGTGAAATATATGTGGATCAATGGCTGTTATGCGACTGTGTGATAACTTGTACGCTAGATGCAACTTGTTACATGCGTGGTTTGAATGAATAAGAGACTGACCGTTATTGGTAACCATACTAGGAACTAATTGATCAACTGGGAACACGTGCTTTATTTTACCGAGCAAAACTAAGGTGAGTTCACTACATTCGAGCATGCGTCCCAGTGGTTGGGGACAGTCAGTGGGTATCCCATGGGGGGATGAGTCTTTGGGTAAAAACGAGTATATTGGTTAATATTCTCACCTATCATCTTTTGTAAGTCCCTCATCGGGTATTAGTTAGTAGCGCTACTTAGGTTTGGCACCCTCACCCCGTGCCTGTAGAGGACGGAGGTGAACTAATGACCCAGTCTGGCCCAGTACTAGATAGGAGTACGTGGGAAGGGCAGTCGTGGATTTCAGGAGCCGTCATTGTTCGGAAATGAGATATTAACAATATTACTTGCATTGGTTATTGAACTGTTTTACATACAACGGGTAACAAACGTTTTCTAAAACTGTGAACTCGCCAGCTTTGTCTGATACACGTGTTACATGCTCGCAGGTCGTTAGGTATCTTGGAATTGGGAAGCTTGCTATCTGGGAGTGCTGGAGTGGTCATGGATCGAGGCTCTTGGATTAAATTACATTTGATACATTGGTTTAAGCGTTATTATGAAACAATTGCTAAACAACTTAGTACATGCTTCCGCTACACAATTTTTGAGAATTAATATTATGTTGACAACTTATTTTGGTAAATTAATGTCATGACTTATTTAAATATTTATCATTGGTTCAATGTGATTGGTGGCTCGTACTCTGATGCATAACACGCCTCGCGGGGTTTCCGCAGGTGAAATTTTGGGGGTGTTACAGTTGGTATCAGAGCCACTGGTTATAGTGAACTAGGTTTTAAAACGTTTTATAAAACCAGACTATAACCGAACAACTTTGAAAATCGATCATGACACTCAGCTCCAGATTGCAAGGTTCGTTTCCCTCTCATTTATACATTACTTGTTTAACAGTCACACACTCACAACGCATATGAACTGAAACAATTAGCACCATAGTGACTTGATAGCGTGACCCCACACATCGACTCATGCGAGCCATAGACCTGGGATATCATCTGTTGTGTTGTTTGAACGGGGGAAACCTTGAGCGCGAGCTAAGAAGCACTGAGATAAGCATGCAAATTGCCTTATTATTATGGGTGCACACTTAATAATAACGCGGGGTGCATGCAAGTTCCAGTGAGACTTATCGAGCGTGAGGAGGGTTCTGCCCTACTATGTGTGAACCTGGTAGTACGTAAATATCAGCATGATACTTGACTCTCATCTCGTTTCGACTTCTAAATCGGTTTATTCCCAACTATAGAAACATGAGTGAACGAGGACACGGATGTGGTAACATCACCATGACTCAGGCTGAGTTGACTGACCTAATCAACACCCGCGTGACTGAGGCTTTAGCAGCCTATCAAGCTGGTACGGAATGTACCAAGTATTCATACCCTCATATTGTGTACACGAACTTTTCACTTCTCATTAAACTTTTACGAACCTCGACGTTAACAAACATTGCCTGAACACTCATCAGAACACCTAGCAAACTGCGTAGAATGTTAGGTGCTTGTGCGAACGTCCCTGAGTTGGATGTAGTAGCGTCGAATGAATGGTTATTACCTTCCTCACTTATCTTCATTTGAACCTAACACACTAACGCCCTAAATCTCGAAGTGCGATCACTCTTACAACACTCTTGAAACACACTGGGGATAATTCGAATCACTTGCTGGAATGATGAACAAAAGGGTGAGTGTAGTATCCTACCGACTTCAGCATTTGGACGACCCCGATTACCAGCAACGAACACCAGCGAACTGACTCCAATCTAAGTTTTAACTCTGGTCAGTAACTCGTGGGAGTCAACTGTTACAAACCAATCTGAACTTTAGCAGTGATAACAGATTCTAGTGTGGAATGTGTAACTTCCAGCACCACGAGTAGCTCCTTGGAACTCGGCACGAAGTGTGAAGAGAGGAAAATTGTGATGCGGTGAACGTGGATCGAACACGTGACCTTCAGATCTTCAGTCTGACGCTCTTCCAACTGAGCTATCCTACTGTGTACAATTAGAGCAACAGTATTCGTGACAACCAGGTACTTGTAATAGTAGCCTACTGTATGGAAATGAAGGTGCTTTCGGCATGTATTGGACGTCGATAATTCAAAAACGACCACAACCACGAGAGCGATGTCAATACGGGAGGAATCCGCGTGACTGTAACAATTGCACCGGCAGTGGTGCTCACGGAAAGGAAGTTAGGATTGATGTGGGCAACGATAGGACAATAACAACATGGTGGTTTGGTTGGGTAGTAAATCGCTTCGCCTCAATTCTGTTTAACCCTGATGATTCGCAAAACCAAACATGTTATGGGACCGGCCGATGGCAAGTCAACTGCGACCGCACATGCTAGTTGGGACGCAAACTCGACCCTACAAGAGACAGGTATTCGACACCGGTCTCACTTCTACTATCCTTGGTGATTACGATGCAGTGGTCAGTGATGGTTCATTAACTAGATAAATCGCTCAGACGCATCCTGTGAGAAGAAATTTAACGTCACCCTATGCATTGAAGTACCAGAGTGGTGAGAAGGTTAGCATCATGTCAGTAATGACAGCCCCGAAAGCGTCTATGAAAGGATGACCTCGCTGTAATAGCAACTAACCCTAATGATCAGGCTAATTGCGATGGGATTGAGGATCCATCACTTGTTGTGACCCATCTCAATGTGCAACTAGATGAACTCTCAGACCTATTACCACAAATATTAGTTGGAAACACAGTGATCTCGCGTTAGAGGAAGCTCCGAACACTCGTACTCTTATCGCCTTGCACCGGGAAGGGTTGCAATAACTCTATAAGCTACTCCGAGAACTGTTGGACAGTAGTTTTGACAGACCTAGTTTTCGCTTGGGAAACCCCATTTATATCCGTGGAGATAAACCATTTCGTATGCGTACTGGTTATCGAGAACTCAACAGAGTGGCAACCAGGGACTGTTTGCCCTACCATGTATTGGCAAACTTATCGACGAGTTGCGAGAGTCAAGCTTCCATTCGAGGATTGGCTAACGAATGAACTATCATTAGACGGAAGTCCAATAGAATAATGCTTTTATAACAGCACATCGAACACAATACGGCCAGCGCAACTTCGTGCACCATGACCATTGAGATAATCAACACATCAGCAGCTCATGGACCACAAGAATCGACCGTCTTTATTGATGACGTTTTGGGTCATTCCCTGGGGGAAAGGACATCATGGACGACATCCGTAGCTTATCTCAGAGCTCCTGAGGGAAGAGTCATTACGTGTGAAGTCTGGTTGAATGTAACATCTAGATTTGGGGAATGTATTTGATCATGTAAACAACGAAGTGGGAACACGTGTGGATCGTGCTAGGATCCATTTTATTAGAAACTGATTTGGCACCCAAGACCCCTTCGAGGGTACAACCATTTCTTGGTTTTAGTGGATGCTGCTGTAGGTTCATCACATGACTTGCAAATATCACGCAGCTTAACCTCCTTAAGCGCAGCAGAGTGTTGTGTTCGTGAGAGACAGAACAGGAGAACGTCTTTTCACCTTTCTAATTCCGATGCTTCAACGTACTCAAAATCGTCTTTGCCTGAGGGTGCAAGTGATCTAGTGGCATACCACAATTGTTCGAATCAGAGTTCCAGTTACACGCCAATGCAATACGAGGCCGTGACGGCTTACGTAATGGAGTTACAAAGAAGAACAGCACGACACACACAACCGGTAGTAGGAATCGTGGTCTTTGGATTCACTTGGAGGCGTTACTTGGGCGGTACCGAACGCGTTACTTAGACCGATCACAAGGGCCTCCCGTGTACCCTGACTACGAAAGAAGCTTTATCAAATGATGAGAACACTGGACGGAACTCTTGGATGATTACGACCGTGAGACTTGAACGTGCATGACCTTACAGTTCGCTATCCACCCTAACCCACCTGACCAGACTCACCTTGTTCGAAGTGAAAACCTGATGGAGGAGAATTCACAAGCTGGGTTCATGCGAGCCATGGAGAAGCAACTTTTGGCAAGGCGGACGATATTCGTTAGCTCATGAAACAGATGTGGATCCCACTATACAGCAGCTGTATGGAACTCATACTGGGCAAGGCACACCGACTCCGACGTTTCAGTAGTCTGGACTTGATAGGAGATATTAGGATTTTAAGCCTCGTATGAATGACCGGGCAGGAAGGCCCCATAGCACTACATGTGAACGATGTTGGACATGCGCGAAAGTCAAGGTGGAACCCCGGAAACCTACTTGTTTGGGCAGTAACCAGAAACACCCGTATGGAAACGAGAACAAACACCATGAATTTGTCTTTGATCTACCTAAAACTCAGAACGGAACCGATATCACCTGGTGATCGTAAATTGCCTCACGAAACCAGCGCACTCCCTTACAATCTAGAAAACTAGCGAGTCTTCACAAGCTGTGGATGTTCTTCTGAGAGAGGCGGTCTCAAGCACGAGGTGCCAACTCCTGTTACTTCCGATTTTGGAACCATACCTGATGTATGACAGGCAATACACGGTACCCTCGGTTTACGTCTGGGCATGGACATATAGTATCACCGTGGGGGCAAACGATCAGAGTAAACGAACCATCCCTGCACACGAGGACATGCTGTGAGCATGTGTATGGCTAACTTTAGTAGAACTGGAAGGACGCTTATCTTTGGGTGAGTTCTACAGCAGCTGTTACCGTATAAGTATGCATATAACCTTGTTTGGGGCAACGCTTGGACAGTAACACTAATCTCCTTGTTGAATTAAGGTGGGTGATAACTAATCGCAGAACCAGGATTTGAGCTCAAAACCCTTGAAGATTGTTAGATCGGAAATTGTTTGATGGCAACGCGTAACTTCTAGGAAAAACTTATAAGCTTAAGAAACTCTGGGAGTTTGTTGTGGACGAGAGTGTCATAATCGAAAGTATCACCCTAGAAGGGTGCGATACGCTATAGTAAACATGGTAATCGTAGTTTTCGACGCGTGGGAACATTCGAATTTCTGGAATAAAACGGTGACATGGCTCACAAACTCGGGCTAATTGATGGAGTGGGATAACTGTCGCAATGGTATGTATGCCATGGATGTAGGACTGTGTTGTCCGATGAAAACCCTTATGATACCCTGGTCGGAATATGAAGTCATCGGAACAGTTGTATTTATCAGGGAACCTATCGAAAACACGGACTAAGGAGTCAAGGTTCGCTAGCATAAGTTGTAAGACAATCGTGTGGATTTGTTAAACCTCAATACGTGGACTGGAGTGTACATAGGAATGTAAGGATTTGTCGAAACTTTAATATCCTCAATGGTTCAAGAGGTTGAACCAACCATGGTTATCACTGGTGAATTTCGGGACGAAATTCCTCTTCAAGTTGGGGATGATGTAACACCTGAGGAAAATCCACGGCAATCTTGAATTGCCACTTCACTCTCTCGTACTTACTTGTCAAATTTCGGGACGAAATTTCTTTCAAGTTGGGGATGATGTGACAACCCGTATTTTCCAAGGTAACTTTTGGCGTGTGTCCTCATATTTAATTACTTTTGTTTCATGATCATGCAAGACTTAGTAAGTTACATGTGTGTTTTATTAAATGCTATGTGTGTAAGTTGTTATAAGTGAAGCAGACAAATGTGTTTTACGTACCCGATTGCCTAGGTCATGTAGGCGTATAGGCGTAGTAAAATAAGTTGCGAAGTGGGCTTCATAATCACAACTGGGCCGGCATATGCTTGGAACCTGCATGTGCTCTTCATGCTTTCTGGCCCAGCTTCTTTTATAGATAAACCATGGGATGGGCTAGTAATGCTTGGGGATTCGGCCCACTTGTTTTTGGTAAACGGCCCATATAAGTAGTACGTAACCTCCCTGCACTTACCATAACATCAGGATTGCAGCAAACCCTACCTCTTGTTCTAATTAGCGACGGCAGGCCCTTGATACATCATTCTGTTCGATCAAGCTTAGCGGTTAGTAAACCCATACTTATGTTAACGATTAAGTAATGATTGTGCTTTCTTTACATGATCTTGATCTAATGTGATGTTGGTATGATTTCATATTTGAAGAACTGGTGCCATATTAATTAGATGTTGATATGATAGTTTACGTTTTTCTTAGGGCCGTATGTATATTAAAAACCTGATGAATGTCCCGTAGATTGTTGATAAATTAGCCCTAATAACTAGTGATGTTGTAAACTGGGTTAGCTGAGGCATGAATTATGAAAATGTGCGTAACGATTGACTGAGGATCCCATTCGCATGCTTTATTAACTAATTGATACTTCCTGCATGTGAATAAAGATTGGTATAGAGCATATAAACCATGAGATTAGGATCGATGCATGTTCTGGAATTGCATGAGTCTGTTAAACGAACGGTTTATCGTTGTGGAAACTAGAATTGCATGATTTAGTCATTTATTGATCGCATGATTTATGTGCTATTTGGATCACTGTTATGTATATGAGCCATAATCAAGCCATGTATACACCTTAATACATGCTGTCAATTTGCATTGGACCAAAGTGGAGGTCCAATGAGGTTTGCTATATGTGAATATTACATGTGATGATTTCTGTACACACACATGCCATCCATTATGATTGTGTTGATTGATATGTAGGTAATGTGGTATCTAGTAGTTGATAATTAGGCTCACACTCTAATGCATGAATAAATGTGAACTGTGCAAATCTTGGGCCAAACGCAATTGTGAGAGGGCCTGGAATGAGTCTAGGCTGCACGGTTATCAGAATACCATCTCGTTAGTCTTTGGTCAAACGGGCCGCACACTTACTTGATTTATGTATTAAACTGCTAATTGTCAGCGTAAGACGCGAGTTGATTATGTGAAATATATGTGGATCAATGGCTGTTATGCGACTGTGTGATAACTTGTACGCCAGATGCAACTTGTTACATGCGTGGTTTGAATGAATAAGAGACTGACCGTTATTGGTAACCATACTAGGAACTAATTGATCAACTGGGAACACGTGCTTTATTTTACCGAGCAAAACTAAGGTGAGTTCACTACATTCGAGCATGCGTCCCAGTGGTTGGGGACAGTCAGTGGGTATCCCATGGGGGGATGAGTCTTTGGGTAAAAACGAGTATATTGGTTAATATTCTCACCTATCATCTTTTGTAAGTCCCTCATCGGGTATTAGTTAGTAGCGCTACTTAGGTTTGGCACCCTCACCCCGTGCCTGTAGAGGACGGAGGTGAACTAATGACCCAGTCTGGCCCAGTACTAGATAGGAGTACGTGGGAAGGGCAGTCGTGGATTTCAGGAGCCGTCATTGTTCGGAAATGAGATATTAACAATATTACTTGCATTGGTTATTGAACTGTTTTACATACAACGGGTAACAAACGTTTTCTAAAACTGTGAACTCGCCAGCTTTGTCTGATACACGTGTTACATGCTCGCAGGTCGTTAGGTATCTTGGAATTGGGAAGCTTGCTATCTGGGAGTGCTGGAGTGGTCATGGATCGAGGCTCTTGGATTAAATTACATTTGATACATTGGTTTAAGCGTTATTATGAAACAATTGCTAAACAACTTAGTACATGCTTCCGCTACACAATTTTTGAGAATTAATATTATGTTGACAACTTATTTTGGTAAATTAATGTCATGACTTATTTAAATATTTATCATTGGTTCAATGTGATTGGTGGCTCGTACTCTGATGCATAACACGCCTCGCGGGGTTTCCGCAGGTGAAATTTTGGGGGTGTTACAGAAGAGGGTGAGGTAGCGAAGTTATGGCGTGGGTAGGTGGAACCGCTGTGGCGGGTGGTGCTGATTGAGCACCAGTGGCAACAACAGGTTGTTGTGGAGGGTGGGAGGTGACCGTATGGTTTTGGCGGCTGTAGGTAATTGGATACGAACTGGGTGGGCTCGGGTTGGGGTTACCTGCCTGAACTACAGTCGGGGCTGGGTTCCGAAATGTGAAAGGTGTTGGAATAGTGTCATCCAAAAACTGATATGTGCCAGGAGTGGATGGGATTCTGTAAGGGAAGGTTTTTTCATCAAATGTAACATGACGAGATATATGTACTTTGCCGGTGTCACACCCCAACCGATGGCGGAATCATCGGGGCGCAGCACTAGGCGAATCAGATTGCTCAAGAGAATCGATAACAACTATTTAGTGATAATATTTAAGCGTTTATTATCCCATACTAACAAACAATACATCAATAAACAGTCATACAGATCTTCATGTTCTCTCGAACAAGACAAATCCGACAACCTAGATTTATTGTGACACAGATCTTCATGTTCTCACGTATGACACATATAACCGTATAATATATATACTTACATACATATATGTTTGTATAGATAATCGCGAGGGCGCGATGAAGAGAGAGAGAGCGAGTTATTAGACTTTGGTTTTATTGTGAGCATGCGGATTTCGTTTTAGATTGAGATGGCTGTGCGAGTTGTGCGTATAAAGCGGGGGCGAAAAGTGATAAATCGATAAAGCTGTAGAGTCGAGGAAAATTGATAAAGCGTAAAATTTTCAATCGTAAGCATATAAGCATAATAAATCGGAAAAAGCGTAAAATCATAATCTCGTAAAATTCGTTGACACGTAAAAATCGGCGACTGCGGGTTTAAAATAGATAGACTGTCTGGGGTGTTAGACATCGACTACCCAAAGTGGTTCAACTATGCTCAACAAATTCGTTCACGCGCATTGGCCTAATAAACTCTGCCCTCACCGGGATGTGGCTACGGCACTCATCCTTCCAGCCATTACGTGGCTCGAGTCGTTGGTGCAGTCGAGACTTTGGTGGGAGCTTTTGAAAACCATTTTCGGGAGTGGAATGGGTTATTAAGATGCGGGTTTCACCCCTGACCTAACAACTTCGCTCCTAGCTGCGGTTGTGGTCATCGAATAAATCCGGGAGTTCCACTAGATAGAAATGGAGAGTTTCGTTGAGATGTGGATATCACTCCTGGCTCGACGAAAATTCTCGTGCTAAGAATAATGCGCTGAGTGAGCGACCTATCGAGAGTTCCTGGTTTTCACACCTCATCTCGACACGATCACTCGTTGGTGTTATGCGAGTATCGTCAATCGTGTGTATTGTGTTAGCCTTAGGAAAGGCAAATAGTATTAAGCCTTAGGAAAGGCTTTCCTCGTGCGAAGCTGTAGTATGCGGTGTTCGCACAAAGATGCAGTTTTAGCGAGTTCGAATGAGAGTATCAAAGTAGGCCCGTACAAACCCCATTGGGTTCGCACGAGGCGGCCTGTTGGTACTTAGACTATAGACTAGGTCAATTCTAAGACTTCAACCCGGACTAGGTCTGATGTCTTTCCTAATTCTCTATAGTTATAGCACTGATACCAATCTGTCACACCCCAACCGATGGCGGAATCATCGGGGCACGACACTAGGCAAATCAGATTGCTCAAGAGAATCCATAACAACTATTTAGTGACAATATTTAAGCGTTTATTATCCCATACTAACAAACTATACATCAATAAACAGTCATACAGATATTCATGTTCTCTCGAACAATACATATCCGACAACCTAGATTTATTGAGAGTTTCTAGACTTCCTAGCTTGATTTCGAGATATCCTGCGATTACCCTGCAACATACGTTAAAGCGACGTCAATACAAAAGTATTGGCGAGTATACAGGTTTGACATGGTAAATAAGTGGATAAAAGTGATGCGAATTTCCACATACATAAACGAGACACACAACATATACACTACAAAACAATTACTACCAGCTAACTAGCTAAGTCATTCGATGCTAGCTAAGGTGGGACGTTGCGAGTAAAAGTCCTAGCACATATGTATCAAGCATCACGTGTAAATATGTACGACATTAATTCGCATGTGATAGTAGTTTTGATATGTGCGTTTTAGATATGAACGTATGTTACACCCCAAAGTGTGTTTAAAGCGTAAAAAGGGCTCAAGTATACTCACAGTAGGTGTTTAATAAGTAAACACAACTTGATTGGATTGACGGGAGCACTGGGGAGATTAGCCTGATCACAGAATGATAAAGTAAGCGTTGAACAGCGTGTAACAGTGCGTCGAGTGTGATGTTGGATCGGATGGTGGTTTGATCGGATGACTCATCCGGGCGGATGGTCATCCGAACGGATGACCGTTCGGTCGGATGGTCATTCGATTGGAAAGGTGTGTTTGTGAAATGTTGAACTTCTGAAGTTTTCATTGTAGTATAAACAAAATCATTCGATCGGATGGTCATCCGGACGGATGACCGTTCGATCGGATGGCAATTCGTTTAAGTGTGAAAGTTTCAAAGAATCAAGTCTCCTGTCTGGATAGTCATTCGATCGGATGGTCCTCCGATCGGATGACCATTCGTTTGGAGGCTGATTATTCCTTGAAGTTTTGCAAAAATTGATTTAGTGCTGAAATCACAAGTTACCTGGTCGAATAGCCGTTCGATCGGATGGCTATTCGATTGAGCAACTGTTTGTTTGGAACTTGGTAAAACCAGTTTAGAAAGCTTGCGGTTTAACCGAGACGGTGTGATAACGTGTTAAACAACAGAACCCACATCAAGTCCAACTCGTCTGATCGGACGGGAATCACCCCGTTCGATCAGAACTAACTGTCCCTGACGGAGTTTCATATTCAACCCGTGAATCGGTCGTCTCTTTGATATAAATCCATTCTTAGACCGGTTCTCCACTAAAGAATGAGTGAAGAGCCCGAATGAGTTTGGATTCTAACGGTTTTGAGCGAAAAAGAAAGATGTTGAAGAAAAGTTTGAATCTAGTTGGAAAATGTTTAGATTATGAAGAAATTAGTGGTTAAACATGTAGAAATCCATCAGTTCTGAATCGTTCTTGATGAGATGATGTCACACTTCAATGTTCATAAGAACTCCATGATGACGTCACCTTAGAACAGCTCGAATCAGCGGATTTCACGGTGAAAAGTTGTGATTTGATGGAGAGATGATAAGAAGGTGTGTACTGATGATGAAAGTACAAGATTTAGGATGAAATACTTACGGAATCGCGAGGAATCGAAAGAAAAGTGCTTGGGAGCGTGCTGGTCGGATGACGCTGTCACATTAACGAACAGTTGATATGACTGAGGGGTATTTATAGGTGAAAGGTGAGAAGGGCGGTGCAAGGGCAATGGGTCGGACGGCCGTTCGATAGGATGGCCATCCGATCGGATGGTCATCCGGACGGATGGCCATTCGTTCGAAGGGTCATTCGACCGGGTGGCTTGTGCGAGTTGGTTTTTCGACTTTCGTTTCGTTCGACGTGTTTTGTTGCGTTAAGTATTGTGGACACATTAAGCTATTTAGCGATATAAGTAGCGTCGTGTTAAGCACGATAGATTGAGTTGCGCGTGCCTGTGAGTGCGCGTTTAGATAGTTTCAACACCTTTTATTATATATATATATATATATATATATATATAACAGGTCATAGCATAAGTAATTGTGTTTGAGTCTGCGTTAGCGTTGCGATGCTTTACGACGATCGATGGGAACCACTTAAGTACTCACGCGATGTCGTCGTTAGCGTGATTGCGTTGCATCACGACGATCGATGGGAGTGACTTAACTATTCACGTGATGTCATCGTTAACGTTAGTGTATGCGTTGTGATGTGCGATATAGCATGTGAAAGTATGCGAGTATATGCGAAATAGCGTTATAGGCGATGTAGTTACATTATGATCCGAATCTCTGACGCTAGGCGTAACGAGTGTAGTGAGAGTAACAAGCACGAACGTGCGGGTTTTTACAACCAGTGGTTGGATCGAAACACCGGTAACCTCTAAAATCTGAAGGGTAGCCTAAGAAAATGCATCGCACAGAACGACTGTGAAGTTTATGGGGTTGAGTGGCAAATGTATTTGGGTAACACGCACAACCGAACACCCGTAAATGGTCGTATGTTGGATGGCGTAGGTATAAGGTATAGGTAGGAGTAAAGAAGTTTAAACGTTTCGTTGGTAGGATGTTGTGAATATATGTGGCTGTGTGGAGAGCTTCCACCCAAAAGAGAGGCGGAAGATTTGCATGTATAAGCAAGGAGCGGATGATATCGTTTAGGCGACGAATCATGCGCTCAACTCGACCATTTTGGGAGGACGTTTGTGGGCACGAAAACTGAAATAATAAGCCATGTTGATA
This sequence comes from Helianthus annuus, assembly GCF_002127325.2. Classification (NCBI taxonomy): domain Eukaryota; kingdom Viridiplantae; phylum Streptophyta; class Magnoliopsida; order Asterales; family Asteraceae; genus Helianthus; species Helianthus annuus. The sequence goes on along the minus strand of NC_035449.2, from coordinate 188,613,994 downwards.
AGCAAATGTTTTAAATGCGTTATTGTCAAGCTCCCCCTAAGCCGCATTGAAAAGTTTTATTTTTTCTGTTAAACTGGGTGGAAACCAAGTGATGGAATTTAACAAAGGTTGGGAAAGTTTAAGATTTATATTTTAATGGATAAACCCAAATGAAATGAGAAAAATTATCAATTAAAACCATGTAATATTTGTATCTCTATTTACTAAGCACATGGGAAGTCCACAAGTCAGAGTGAATAATGTCAAATGGTGAAAAAGTAAACGTATTTGAAGTATATAAACGTAAACGTTTACTATTAGATAACTAAAAAGAATGACAAAATGATGACTTGTTTTGATTACATGGAAAATTAAAACTGAGACTTAAAATATCTATAACTTGAGCATCGGGATGGCCAAAACGTTCATGCCAAGGTAGTGAAGTAGATGCAATGAAACAAGCAGGGGGCAGAAGTTGTGGAGCGGTGAGCGGCTAAAGATCCCCAGTGCTATTGTGGCGCGAAAGAATTTGTCCAGTTGTTAGGTCCTTCAAAGACTAACCAAACGGGTCAAATTCAATAGATAAATTGTTATCACGAGTAAAACGTCTAACAGATATGAGGTTTTTATAACTTTAGGGCTATAAAGTATATTGGGCAAGATGTAGGATCGGTTATTTATGGTGTGAAAACCGGTTCCGGATCCAAGAATTAGTAAACATTGACCATTGCATACCAAAAGTTTACTACAAATAGGTGAAGATGAGGGTTGTTGGATCATACCTTGGTCAAGAGTGACATGTCGTTCAGCCCCTGTATCCATGATGGATGGATCTGGTTGCTGCAACTGCATAGTAGTGAAGGTGGCTTGTAGATCAGATGGGCTCAAAGCATTGTAACTGGGCTGCTGTTGTTGGGGTATAGAAACCATGGGTTGGTAAGTTGTGTACTGGGCTGCATCAACAGGCTGATATGTAAAGTTGGCTTGAGGAGTGGGCTGAACCATTGGGGTCTATTGACCAAAGTTTGTGGGCTGCAAAGTGGACTAAGTCGGGTAAGGGCAAGGAGGTGTGTTCCACTAGGCCCATTGCGGGTAGCCAGTGAATTGAGGATCCCAATTTTTGTTACCTGATTGTTGGTTCCTACCACCCTCGTGTCCACGACTAGCACGAGAGCCACGGTAACCTTGACCGCGACCACGTCCCCGACCCCTTTGGTAAGTTGGCGGAGCCGAGTTCGGGTTTCGGTTAGGTTGCGGAGCCGAGTTTGGCTGTGGTGGTAGCTGGTCGGAGGGCGTCACAACAACGAGAATGGATTGCGAGGATTGGCGTGCTTCTTGTTGTATAACTTCATCATGTAACATGGAGCGTGCAAGATCCCAGTTGGCGTCCTGAGCGTAGATGAGGGAGGCGATGGTATCATTTTCAGATTGCAGGCCTCGAACTAACTGAAGAACGAGTCGAGACTCGGTGATTGGTTAATCGACATCCCCAAGCTGATTAACGAGTTCCTTCAATCGCTGGTAATAGTCATCAAGAGAGGAACAAGATGAAAGTGTCAGATTCACAAACCTCATCTCTAACGCGGCTACGCGTGCGTTCTTGTTGCTCAAGAAAATCTTTTCGATTTTCACCCAAGCTGCACAGGCCATTGAGTCAGTGTCCAAAACCCGTGTTAAAAGGTCATCCGAAATCGTACTATAAATCCACTACAGAATGAGAGCATCAATCTCTTTCTAGAAAGCAAACTCGGGCGCAGTTTCTGAAAGCATTGGGGTATCATCGATGTGGTCAAGGACCTTGTAGGCTACGACGTGTAGTTTGATTAGTTTGGTCCATGATGAGTAGGTGACCTTGGTGCCATCTAGGGTACGAATCTTGGTTTGAATATTCGTGACCGAATACGCAGGGTGATGGGGGACTTCGGGTTTCTTAGAGGAGCTGTCGCCGTCTCTTGTTATGTTGATCGAAAAATGAACCTTTGAATCTGATCCAAACCAAAAAAAAAGGAAAAAAAGTCGGAATTAAGGGAGATCGGAACTTTTTGGTGGTTGTTTCAGAACCGAAGCTCTGATACCATAAAAGTGTTTATGGTATGAATGTTGATCGATATGTATTGAATAATGTTGCCCTTTAAATAAGGAAAATACAATCGTAAAAATAGGAGATATACAAGAATATTTAAGAGATATATATGACTAAAATCAATGATAATCTATTCCTAAAATACTATCACTAATATCGGCTAAGACCTTCATGGTCGCTTGTTTTGTTTAGTTATGTTTAGTCATTAGAAAAACTTAGATCTTTAAAACATTGTTATGGGATAATGATGTGTTTGCTTATTATGTCTAACTTGTGCCTTTGCTTTGGGATAATTATATTTATGATTATTATTACAAGTGGTTAACAAGGTGATTATGTCTAATGTTTGGGGTTAAGAATGTGGTTGTATTTTTAAATTGGCATATTGTTTGTTTTTCTTCGTGAACCGTTTGTAAACAAGTTCAATTCCTTAGTAAACAAACACGAACAAGAATTTCCGGTTGATATGTGTTTGTAAACCGATTGTAAACGACAATTTCAATGCTAAACGAACGGACACGAACAAAATTCCATTCAATTTGGTTCGGTTCATTACAACCTTAGTTCAATTCCATGTTAAATGAGATTTCTTAAAGAAGGGTTACTTATTTCTATGAAAATAGTCTTATTGGATTCATCATCTAAACTTCTGAATCCAATATTTGAAACGATAGTTTGAATAATTATTAATTTATTGAATAAATTATAGCAAATGATGAAACAACACCAAATACTTGCTAATTAACTAACCATGGTTGGGTTAACATACCCAATCACAAGAACTAATCTTTTTCCATGATGTACTATATATACAAGCCATCTCACATGCAATATAACTCACTACACATATCTACCTAAGCACTAATTGCATAAGTCTCATCAAGAAAATGAAAATCTTTCTTCTAGTCCTTTGCTTTGTGGTGGCCTTTTACAATCTCTCACTCCCACATCTCCTTTTCATTTCTCTTGTGCCTCTCTTTCCCTTTTTTGTTAACATATGGTTAGTCCCCGGCGGGTTTGCATGGAGAAATCTTGATTTGAACCCGACTAAGATCCCCGGTCCGGTCGGTTGGCCTTTCCTAGGTATCTTACCTAAAATGGGCCCTCATGCTCATCGGAAGCTCGCCTCTATAGCGAGTTCGATGGGTGCAACTCGCCTTATGGCGTTTAGCCTTGGCTCAACTCGGGTGGTGATTACTAGTCACCCGGAGACTGCTAAGGAAATCTTGTGTGGAAGTGTCTTTTCGGACCGTCCCATAAAGGAATCAGCTAGTTTGTTGATGTTTGAGCGAGCCATTGGGTTTGCACCTTCGGGGATGTACTGGAGGCATCTCAGGAGGATTGCTGCAAACCATATGTTCTCTCCCAAAAGGGTTTCGAGCCTCGAGTGTCTTCGACAACGTGTGTGTGATCAAATGATGGAAAAGGTGTCGAATGAGATGAGTGTGAGAGGGGTTGTGGAGTTAAGAGGGATATTACAAAAGGGTTCTTTGAGAAATATTATAGAGAGTGTGTTTGGGAGTGGATTAGGGTTAGAAATAGAAGAAGAATTAGGGTTTATGGTGAAAGAAGGATATGAGTTGATAAGTGAATTTCATTGGGGAGATTACTTTCCAATTAGGGTTTTAGACTTTACTGGACTCAAGAGGAGATGTCACAAGTTGACTTTGAAAGTCAAAAGTCTTGTAGGTCAAATTGTTGAGGAAAGAAAAAGAGACAGTACTAAAGGTACAAACAATGGCCCAAATGACTTTCTTAGTGTGTTGTTATCTTTGCCTGAAGAGGATCAACTCACTCATGCTGATATGGTAGCTGTTCTGTGGGTATGTCTCTCTTTTCTTTTTCTTTTTGTTTTCTTCCTCTCTCTCACACACACATATTTTTAACATCAATCCAATCTACCCTTGATTTACATTATTTTTCATCGCGAGACTCGGACCCTCGATCTGATCTATTGAGGAGAGACACAATTTCATTTTACACACATGAATACCACTATGACCAGGGGCGGACCTAGCACTATAATAGGGGTAGCTCCCGCTACCCCTTGATGCTCTGGCGGTAGTGTAAATTTTGAAAAAAATTGACGTTTTTTACGATTTCGTTACCCCTTTGTTTTGAAATGTTACCCCTATAACGTTTTTTTAGATCCGCCACTTACTATGACATGGCCATTTGATACACATGTCATATTGTGTATATGCATGATATTATGTATATATGTACATGTATTTCTTTGTTCTCTCTCTAATTATATATGTATACCTATATGGCTATATCTACACATTTTATTTCCTTCCCCCCCTCCCCCCCCCCCCCCCCACTCCTCTCTCTCTCACACACACACGGCCGTATTTTCCTCTCATATGCATGGCATGAAGCAACTACCCGTGACTTTCTTTTATGAACATGCAAAGGTTACATCTAACTTAATACTAGCTACTAGTCATATATATTTTTTGTTAAACCTAATTCATATCAGTATGTAGTGAATATAATGGGTTCGTGAGCCTTTGGATTTTACATGAAACCATAAACTCACTAATATTAACAAAGATCGTAAGATTAAATATAGAAATCAACCAGTGAAACCAACAGATTTGTTCTTAAACTCGAGATAAATACGGTAAAGTTATAGGGATGACAAAAATTTTTGCAATGCTATATATGAATTCTTCAATATTTGTTCTAAAACTCGAGAGATGTAAGCTTTGCTTGAAACAAAGACATATGAACGTCAGAGGCCCAAATGATTAAAGAGAAATGGTCCTATAAGTTATAAAGGACCATTCTGTATAATACAATACGCTGATCAGAGGTGGCATGTTTTTTCTGAAAATATGATTGTGAAAATGACGGTTTAAATAATATAAAATCCTCTATCTTTCTAAGATCAAATGAAGTTTGGAAACCTATAAAATGGAAAGCTGAGAGTTAATTCATTGTTTAATAATGAAGATATTTTTAACATGGATGTGTGTCCCAAAATCATTTATTTAGCATATCTCTCATAAATATTTGGCATCACTTTTCCAAACAGAATGTTGGATATAAGCCAAATTTTATATCTCTAGTCAGACCGGTAAAGAGAAAATATAAAGAAAAGGTTAGATTGTTTTGGTCAAAAGTGAAGGTTGGTAGAATAAAAAAGACTTTGTAGGTTTGTATCAAAGGAACTTTGACTAAACTAGTTACTAGCTAGCTACCTCAATAGTAATAGGTTTATCAGACCTAATTTGTGACAAACTAACATCTATAATGCTAATGAGCTAGTAACTCAATTGGTACCGGAGGGTAAGTGAAGATTTGGTTGGAGATCAAAGGCCTCAAGTTTAAATCTGATTATAACCGAGTTTTACCATAGCAGACGACAGGTTTTTCTTGAAACTGGTGATAGTGGGCTTGGTCTACTGAACGCTGTTTGCGGTCTCAAACGTGTGAGATTGCCTTTTACCATTGAGTTAGCTCGGATAGCCAGACTTTTAAATTAATTGCCGTTTAAAAAAATCTATAACAAAGTAACTGGTATACCTCCCAATTTATATATATAAAATATGTGTGTGTTTTATTTGTTTGGCACATGATCACTAGCTTTAGTTAACTAAGTCCACAAACTTCATAAAGACATGCTAGCTGATTGTTCAAAGATATATAAATATAATCAAGACTTACATTACAAGAAGACACCATACTTAAGCACTGAGAAGTTTACAAAAAAAAAATAATAAAATTATAATAGAGCGATCGATATAGATTTCATAACATATAATATTTTCATGATTAAGCTATTAAATAATAAATTTGTTTAATCAAACTTGTATAGGAGATGATATTTCGGGGGACGGATACAGTTGCCATCCTTGTAGAATGGATCATGGCAAGAATGGTTTTGCACCAAGACATTCAAGCAAAGGCTCAACATGAAATCGAGGAACTCGTAGGCGGACATAGGGTGGTTCAAGACTCAGATATCCCAAATCTTAGTTATGTTCAAGCCATAATCAAAGAAGTCCTTAGGTTGCACCCTCCAGGGCCATTACTTTCATGGGCTCGCCTTTCGACTCATGATGTCCAAGTAGGCAAGTTCTTCGTCCCAGCTGGAACCACCGCTATGGTTAACATGTGGGCCATCACACATGACCCCTCCATATGGAAAAATCCATGGGACTTCAAGCCGGAAAGGTTCATGGAAGAAGATTTTCCAATCTTGGGTTCGGACCTTAGGCTTGCACCATTTGGTTCTGGGCGTAGGGTTTGCCCGGGGAAGTCGCTAGGGTTAGCCACAGTTAGCTTATGGCTTGCACGACTTCTCCAACGATACAAGTGGCTTCCATCTACAAAGGTAGACCTCTCAGAGTGCCTCAAACTCTCTCTTGAGCTAAAAAGGCCATTAACATGTCATGCAGTTGTGAGATGAACGTGTTTTCTTTCATCTACGGTATGGTATGATTTTACATGTTATATACTATCATAAGGAAAAAAATTTCCTTCTTATAGTAAATAAGCTGCTGCATATTAATTATGTGCAGCACTGTGGCCACTATATATTTAGCTTAATTTTGCGCCTGAGGCGCATCCCCATAATATATTTGTATTGTATGCCTTTAATAACTAGAAGTTTGTTCCAAGTTAGATGCTTTATCAATGTAACAAATTATATGTCTACTTCCAGTGTTCGATTGTAATATATAAATAGTTCTTCATTCTGGATTATGCGGTAATTAAACTATTTAATTATCACATGACCTGTGCCCAGTCTTTTCATGGTACGAACTATTTAAGTCATAACTATATTAACTAGCCGTGTATTGCGGTAGGAATTCAGTCAATATCGGTTTGTAGTTTATACATTACGGTATCGGTGTTGTACCCGAACTTGACCGAAAGATATATAAACACCAAAAGATAAAGTCATCATAATATCGTTACGTGTGTTGCACTTTTGCATCAATCGAAAACCATATAAGTTACAACACGAATATCAATAATGGTTCTGATAGTACAGATACCTGTACTAGTATTGTTCGGTCGGAATCGATGCGGTACCGATATTGTTGGGATGATATATCAGTTTGGTTCATTATAGTACCGTTACGGTACCGACACTAAAAAATACTTTATACCGCTACTGAAGTTGTTCGAACGGTATCGGTTCAGTTAGTCACGATAAAGAACAAAAAAAAATCAATTCTATTTGACTCATTCAATTTTGAACTAAACTTTTATCAGAACATAAATAGAAATAAGCACGCCACTACAATATTTGATTTAAAATAAAACTTTAATCGAAACTTTGATAAAAATAAGTACGTCGCAACACTAGAAGAATGAAATGGCGATAGGGGTAAACATCGTCAATTTATATGTATAAAAAAATAAATGTGAGATACCATTGATAACATGTACATTTGTGTTTCGCTTGCTTGTACAATACAACTCACAACCCAATTTCGGGAAAAAAGTTTATAGTGAGAAAACAAAATATGTTTAAGTTTTAAGAGAAAACAAAATATATTTAGTATTAGTTAATATAATAAAGTTTTTAGCATTTTGTTCTATCTTAAATAAATCCATACGCCTGATGCAAATGAAGATTAGTTAGGTGTATTGATTGATTGTGTGATTATATATCATGTCCTTTTCGTTTATTATTTTATGGATAGATGAATGTTGTAAAGTGCAATCTCCATTTATGTGTAGATTTTTAGTATGATCCAAGTCATTCTTCTGATAATGGCATATATATAATGTAGTTGTAATGGTGATGTAGTGTGTGATGCAATGCAACATTAATGGTAATGGTGAAAGGGAATATTTTCATGTTTCTTGAATTGCAAATGGACATATGGATAACATATGTCATTAAAATTATTAATGTTTATTTTATAGTAAACTAGTTTATGTAATGGGCTGGTCATAAAAAATTCTTAAAAGCATTTGATTTTATTCTAGTCAGATTTGAACCAAACAAAATGAATATGCAAAAAACAAAGACCTTTTTCATAGGTTAGCCGTTAGAGTACTACTTTGATCAATTAGTAGGTAATAATTAAATTAATCCATCAATTTGATCTAGCGATAGGGAGGCTTGGCATGCATGTCTCTGAAAATCACAAAAAAACAAATAAACAAATGGCTTTGTGTGAGATATAATTTTGGTCATATTCCTTAATCCATTACACACTAAAACAGTTAGGGTTCGAAGCATTTGGATTTCTAAACAGTTGAGCTTTAACGTTTTTGGTTCATAATTCAGACCCTTTAAGTTTTTTTCTTTAAAACATATAGATTTTTTAAATATATATTAAAAAAAAGTTCTAACTTTTTTCAGGCCCTATTTCGATTTTGGCCTAGAGCGGTCGCCCACCCGGCACTTGCTTTGGGCTGGCCCTGAGGCTTGGGTAAATTCAATCCTTACTTGTGTCACTTTGGTGGATTAGTCAATGATGAATAGAGTCTAGCCTTCTTGCAGATGTGTTAGGTAAGGTGTTAGGTACTATCTTGAGCTCACCCGAGTTTTCATCTCACCATGTGTTATGCCAGAGAATGTTCAACTCTTCTGATGGCACAACCGCTATCAAACAACAGTCGACGGTATGGTTTTTCGAATGAACGCTTAAACCAAACTCTAAAGATAGCGTGAACCCAACTATAAGAGCATACATTACTCTCAAAAGAATTTAAGGGTCTCAAAAGTTGCTTTTTTCTAAAGAAACTCAAGTTGAAACAAAAACAACATTCAACACGCCATACAAACTAAAAAAACCGATACCCAAAATATTTAAGTAACTCCACTTTGAAAAAGAAAAGATTGATAACACAACCCCGTAAAAGTCCCTTTTGATACACATGTAAAGACAAAAAAATAATAAAAATATACCCCATTAAAGAATATAGATATCCCGCAGGTCTCATGATATTAAATTAAACTATAGAAGATATTAGTACGAGCTTCATCCAATGAGTGGTGGAAACTACGCATGAGTAAATGGTATAAAATACCGATCTCATCTCGATTCTATTCCGATCTCATCCTGATCCCGATACTGATAATTCTGATCTCGACATGTTTCGGTATCGGAAACGGTATCCACATTTTGGTTTTTTCGGTATCGGTACGGTACATTATCGGTAAAATACTGACTTTTACCCTCAAAATACCGATACCGTACCGAATCGACATGTTTCGGTATCGGTATCAAGTATTTATGAAATTTCGGGATCAGGATTATCGGTCTCGGGACGGGATCGGTATTTGCTCATCCCTAATGGAAACAAAAAAATTTCATGTTGTAGAATATTTTTAAAGATCTTAAGCCCCTAGATGTATAAAAAAAAATTCGTTTCGTATTATAATAAAAAAAAACATGTCAAACGTTGTTACAAACATATATAAAATGTCGCCATATGGGTTTTTATTTGTTGAAATCAATTCAAAACATCATCAAGAGCTACTTTTTTTAAGCAAATCTTCTCTATATAACATATACAACTATCACTTAAATTCTCATCGACAATCCGATTACGCAAGACGGTCTTCACGTTCTTCATTGCCGAAAAACATATTTCAACGGTTGCGGTTGCGAAGGGTAATACGAGAACAAGCTTTAATAAACGATATACCAATGTAAAATTTAAGTGAATATTTGTTAAAACCATTAACCTGACAAACCATTCAAGTTGGTGAATTGTTTATCGTTTTTCACAAAATCAATATAGTTTCCGAGTTGAATCGGAAGCCTTCGTTTTTCGTCTTCATCGAAATCATATGGATACTTCTCGGCTAGCTTTAGTATATTTGAAATGTCAAATGCACTAAAATTATCACACGGACTTAAACAACTCATACAAACAAGTAGTTCTGATGTTACCTCGTTAAAACGGTTCCCAATTCTTGATTTGCAAATCTAGAACCGCATTGAAGCAATCATACTTGTAATAATGCCAATTTGTGATGTTCGTCTTTCTTCTTGGCCACCTTGGGTTAACGTATTCATCATCCAATTTTTTCACCTCAAGTTCATACATATCACAAAAGGAGTTAACCTTATCCAAGAACTCATTAAAACCTTCCAACCTAAACTTTACTAGTTGATAACCAGAAGGGATGGATCTCTCTTTCTCACTCTAGTTGTTTCTCTCTCTAAATGTGGTGGATGAAGGGATCTGGGATGGAGGGGGAGTTCAGGTTATCGGATGTTGATGTTGGTGAAGTTGCAGGTGGTGGCGGCTGGTGGTAAGTGGTGGAGGCAGGTGATTGTGAGTGAGTGAGTGAGTGTGTGTGTGTGTGTGTGAGAGAGAGAGAGAGAGAGAGAGAGAGAGAGAGAGAGAGAGAGAGATACAAGGGCTTAAAAGGGTGAATAAGAAGGTTGGTAGGTCCCACCATTAATTTTAGTGTTTTAATTCAATACTAAGGGCATGTTGGTCATTTTACATGGAGTTAACGGAGAAAACTAACGGACATCCACTCTAGGAACTATCCGAGTAACAAAGTGTCAAACCACAGGGAGCACCGGTGTAATTTCCAAAAGTTGGGGACTACTGGTATTATTTTACAAAACCACAGGGACTATCCGACCATTTTACTCTTGATTAATTAGTAGTTATACTTTATCTCCTTTATAAAATAACTAACTACCCACGACTTTTAAACGATCATAACTTTTTCTTACATTAATAATTTTAAAAAAAATACACCATAAAAATGTGCATTTTATTCTTTTTAATTCGAGTATAGTGTTGCTATAAGTTTTTTTAATAAAAAACATTATGTTACGTGATGAACAGTGTCTGAAGGTGAGCAATAACTGAATTCTTCACTAAAATTGTACCGAAATTAGACGAAACCTAACCGAAATCCCAAAAACTAAATTAACTTAAAAACGTTATCCAGAAACCGAATCAACCAAAAACCGGTTGTCGGTTTTTTTGTTCCTTAGTTTAATCAAAATTAACCGAACTAAACCATTCATATTTTCATATATTTCTTGCTTTGATATCTCTAGTTCATGTATTTCATATTTTATACCTCCCTTTCATGTATTTATACCTCAATTTCATTTATCTCTAAGCAAAAGTTTTAGTGCAAGTTTGGTTTTGACTATTAACTGAAATTGATTGGTTAATGAAATAGATTAACCGATCACTTCGGTTTCGATTGAGAATAATAATTGAACCAATCGAACCATGCGCACCCTTGCAATGTCTGTATTCCCGTAGCATCATGCAGGCGCCCTTTTAGTCTTTATATTTATTTGTTTAAAGATAATTTAATAATAAAACAAACATCATCATTTTCAGTCATCTTCAGCCCACTTTCCATTTTCCCCAACTTATACCAACCAAAACCCTAGTTTTTCTCCTCCTTCTATCTGTCACCTCTCTCTCCCAGTTGCCACCACCACCCAACATCACCATCTGCCACCCACCACCAGAAACCAACCACCACCTTCAATTCGTTGCCACCACAATCAGGCACAACCGAAATCAACACAACAAACACTGTCTCCCACATACCACAACAACCACTACCCACACCATTAGTAGCCGCCATCTCCACCCCTACACCACCCGCCACTGCAACCACCATTCCCCTTAACCTCCACCACCACAATTCACCCTCCCTTTTGTCAACACCATCAGCACACGTTACACACAAACAATAAAACTAAAAACCACAATAAGACCTTTACAATCCTGAAGTTTGAGCACACCTCTCCCAACAGTTGAATATGGGGCATCTGTGATTGTGGTTCCGGCTGTGGTCAACAGATTTGAACAAAATGAACAAGAAGTGAATAAATGTATTAATCCTTGAAAACTGGAAACCCTGCACGAATCTCATCTTTGAGTAATGGTTCGTTGATGTATTTGTTCTTGTTCGGTGACATCTGTCATGGCGATTTGGTAGATTTGGGGGTGATTAGGTGGTGAGTTTTTTATGGGTTCAGTGCAATCTATTGGGAAATTTGGGGAATTTTTGATGGGGTTTGTGCGGATTAATGGACCTTTATTATTCTGGTTGTGGGTGTCAACTGAATGATGTGGTGGTGCGTCGGACATAGTGATCGGAGCAAGAGTGACAGCTAAGGACGGTGGCTGCACTTGAACGCGAGTGAGAGGGGGGAGAGGGGGGAGTGGTGACAGCGGCTGTGGAGGTGGAGGTGAAGGGGATGGCGGCGGTGCTGGTAGGGAGTGGTGATAGCGGCTGTGGAGGTGGAGGTGATTGTGGTCTTTAGTGAGAGAGGGTAGAAAGAGAGATGATTGTCTGCAACTTATGAAGATGGTGGGGGTGTTTATTTTAAGTTAATTACATAAATTCCCTAAAAAACAAAATTACAAAATGCCCTCATGTGACTTGCACATGATGAGATTTAACAAAAAAAAAAAAAAAATTTGGTTACAGCTAAAGGACATAATGTGCAGGATTTTGAAACATTAAGTACAAAACTCATCAATTTTAAAGGTAAAGGATAGCGCCTGTAATTTGGTACAAACATAAAAGAGAAAACTTGTAATTTACTCTAATATTAAAATTCTGAAAAAGACTCTAAATTTTTATTTTCCTTTAGTTCGTGAAATGCGGACATATAACAATGAAAAAGAAAAGAGAAATGAATGCTATTGAAGCTTCTATACAAATCATAAAGTTGGTTAATGTAATTTACCTGATTGAAATCGAATAAGAACTATCGAGTTTTTTTTCTGTCAGTCACTTCTCAGATTAATGATCGTTTAAATATTAGTCAATCAGACTTGGGCCTTAAAACATGGGCCACGTTCATGTTGATTAAATGAAGCCATTCGATATTTGCTTATCAAGCAATATTTTCTTGGCCGAATAAAACAATAACATTAAACCTTAAAATAACACAGAAATCCAATTTAAATTGTTCTTTGGAAATAGTTGATATAAAATCATCCTAAATCTTCACGGGCAGGTTGCCCGGCTCCACATCGCTTTCTCCTATAGTGCGTTGTGACGGGGTCGAAACGTAGAGTAACTATAACTTATACCGTCGAACGAAAACGTATTATATTTGACCTAACTCGACACCTAAACTAACTCGAATCTATATGGGTACATACATAAAAACGCAGATAAGAACGCGATCGTTAAAAAATAATTTAGGGGTAAATACGCAAATGAAAAGTTTGAAAGTTAAGGGATGTAAAGTGAATTAATAGTGAAAGTACCAAGAGTATAAATTATGAAAGTGAATTGGTAGTACAAGAGCTAAAAGTGTAAAATATGGAAGTCAAAAGTGCTAGTAGAGTAAAAAAATAGAAGGGCAAAATAATCAACTATCTAAAGTTGAAGTGCCTGTGGTGTAAAAACCACCGACACTTCAATTTAAGATATAAAACTAGTTTTTATACCTCGCGCGCGTTGCGGCGCGGTAATCTGTATCAAATCTTAGTTTGATAACGTGTACGTTTTTCATTCGATTGCTTGTACATCAATACTTATAACACAATCATCTCACATTTTCAAATCATGCTACCGCCAACACAGCGCCGGTGTAGCCACTGGCCATCTCCATGAACATTTAGTTTCATCTCACTTTTTTAACTTTTTAAACCAAACAGGCCATAAAATAAATTCATATAATCAATCAAATAACAAAAAGAATGTGGGGCATATCATATGTCAAATAACAAAAATAATTTCAGGGTATTTTTTGAATAAAAAGTTATTGTTCAACTAATTTGTTTAAATTGGTTAAGCATTCTTTTGAATTTGATAACTAAGAGTGTTGCTATTTTTTATTTATATAATAAAACATCAAATGTATTATTTTTGGTCAACTTTTTATACAATTATAAATTAACTTAATTAATTAAACATAACGTAATTATACTCGAGCATTTTTTATCCTAATGAGCCCAATAGCAATAGTATGAAAGCCCAAAACAATAGCATCAGTAATCTAGTTTCATCACCCGTCACACCCACCTTGTATCCTCCCCTCTTCATAAAACCTAACACTGTGTCCGAGTTAAATTAAAGAGAGAAAAGAAATTATTCTTTCAGTTTCTTTTCTTTTCTCTCCGGTTCTTTCCAAATTGGAAAGATTAATTTTAGACAAAAAAATCTTTCATTAGGATCAGTAGAGAGATGAAGTAAAGATAAGTGCACAGTGAAAATTACAACCAGGCAACACGTAGCACATAACATAACTACATATTTTTTTTGTCTTTATGTGGCACTCGCCTTTCTCTTTTAAGGTTTATATAATTTAAGATATAAAATTAGGAAAAGCTTTACATGCAATTTCATTCCACGATTTGTCATATTTTCTCTCGAAGGTATAATACCGGCCCACGTTTTATTTATTTTTTCATATACATATTTTTTTTCAACTATATATACTTCTTCAAATATTCGTTGAAAATATGAAGTGAGTCAGATATGCGTTTAAAGACAAATCTAATACACGACTATCAAATTTGTCTTGTATAAATACTATTAACGTGTAAATTATTTGTTTAAAGTCAAGGAAGGCCTAAGGGTAAAGTATTAATATCTTCTAGGGCCTAGGCAATCAAGTGTTTGATTTTTCAAAGGGGTTTATTCTTGTTTCTTTTTCCCGAACAAAAGCAAAACCTACTACTTTGTCCAATTGGAAAATCTGTCGTTTTTTCTATTGCTACTGATAATTATCTTTTAATAATTACTACTAAAAGTTACATTTTCGTAGATAAATAATTGGCTTATTGGATTTTAATAATCCAAAGTTTCACTAGTTGGCTGATAATAATCCTAACTTAAAAAATTCCCTCTGACAATCCTAACTTGTAAGATTTTGGCCCACATCGATCCTTTTCTAACTGGGTTATAACCCAGTTAGTTTATGTTGACTTGGATGCTGACGTGGTAGTTTATGCTGACTTGGATGCTGACATGACACACAACTTTATTATTTGCTGATGTAGAGAATGATTTGGCACTCTCATCACTACCTCACCACCACCGCCATCTCCACCACCATTGCCGTCTACCACCGCCACCTCCATCTGTGTGCAAGATCCGACGTTGAAGTTCACGCAGCAAACAAGCTAGCAAGCACGCACCAGAGGTCGCTACTCAACACACATGTCGTCGGAGAAGATGATCGGACGTTCGCCGGAGTATCGATCAATAGGAAATTGTAACGATTGTCGTCGATAGAGCTGTTTGTTGTTCTGGATTGTTGTGCAAATGTTGATTGATGATAAAACGTAAGGTTTCATTTGTCCGGCGACCTCTGTAACTACGGCAAAGGTCTTGTCGATGACCTCTACACACTTTCTCTCTCTAGAAACCGTTTTCTCTCTTTAGAAATGGTGGCAAAGGGACGAATGAGATTGATTCGAATTAATTTTTAGTTTTTGTGTATGTATACGAAGAGCGAGAAATAGATATGTGCAACCATGAAATGGGGTTATGAGTGGTGTTGAGTTAGTGTGGTGATGGAGTTGAAGGCTGTTGATGACGGTGGGTTGAAGGTTAGCGATCGCTAATGGCGGTGGGTGGTGGTGAGGGTTGGTAGTAGTGGTGGTGGATAATGGTGGGGATGGTGGTGGTGGTGGTGGTGGTGGTGGGGGTTGGTGGTGGTGATAGTGCCACATAAGCAGCCAAGTCATCTGCCACGTCACGTTACGGTCCACGTCATTTGCCACGTCAAAAAAAAACTAACTGAGTTAGACCTCAGTTAGAAAAGGATCGATAGTGGCCAAAATCTTACAAGTTTGGATTATCAGAGGGAACTTTTGAAGTTAGAATTATTACCGGTAAATTGGTGAAACTTTGGATTATTAAAATCCAATAACCCTAAATAATAATACTGAAGTTTTCATCCACACTACTTTTTAAGGGTATATAATTGACCTTTTTAATTTTTAACTTTTAGTTTAAACTCTTACCGGTTTTACTACACAGTAGAGAAGCTAGAATAATATAGTTTGGTGTAATGGAATGTAATGTCATTGTTAGGATAGGACGTCATTTTTCTTATGTGTTGTCAAGAATATGTAAAAAGGAGTGGCAGGCAATTAAAAACAGTTTAGTTGAATCATATTTTGTTGTTTAGGCCCTAAATAAAATATGAGCCATGAAAAGAGTCTAGTTGAGGCCCACCAATGACATTTTCTGCACTAGAAACATGTAACACATTCCAAAATGTACGGCGATAAAGAATACGTGAAAGGAAGTAACGTGACTGAAACATGACAATATATATATATGGTCAGAATCCTAGTTGTGAATCCCTTGATCGTGTTCACAACAAAAACAAAACGAAAAGTTGACATTTGAGAAGCAGCCTACCATCTGGACCCACCCGCAAGATGGGTTTATGCGACCACAAGACAATATTCAACTTATACATGGGGGTGGTTGATGAAACACTGGGTGATGAGGATACGTCCCTGGTCGGACCGAATCATCGTCAAACATAGAACCGTGTCATAAATACATCGAGGTCGGATCGAATCGAACACCATAGACGGAACGGACAAACACAATGATACGCCATAACTATCTGGGCCCCACAAGCATAACCGCCATGACAGTGACTGATCCGACCCTAACTAACTTGCCACATCAGCATACCCAAAGACTATAAATACCATACTTAGACCTCCAAAACGGGTAATCGTTACTTTCTCTCCTCTCTCTCTCTCTCTCTCTCTCTCCCTGACCTATTTCCTTCTCACAAATACTTATTCTCACGCCCGAGCTTGGTCACAGAGAGGCCCCCCTCCCTGTGACGAGGCTAACGGTGTGCTTATTTCCTTGTGATTTTGCAGGTTTTTGCTTAATCGTCTGAAGCTCTAACTCTAACCAAGTCGGACCAACTGGTTTTTGAGTCTTCAGTGGCGCCATCCCCTCGAATTCACTCAATTCACTTTGCTAAATCTGTTTATTCCAAGTCATGGAATCCACAACAGCTGCTCCTACTAACACTTTCCCGTCGTTTAACGACATCTGGGAAGGAAATGTCTCCTCTACAACTGCTTCGGCAGCAGTTGCTGCAGCGGTTTCAGCTGGTTCAGCATCGGCACCTCCAGCTGCAAGTTTCGTAATCGCGAGTTCTGTCACTACGCTCTCGGTTACCGCTCCAATCGTAACACCGCTGCCAACTTTCGATAATGCTTTCCTATTACGGAATGCCGATCTGTTGCGGCAGCTACAACAACAGCAGCAGCGAGAAGAAATGCTACAAAGTCTCCGCACGAATCTGTTCAGCAGTGTGTATCCAGGGAGTAATCCTGTCTCCGTCGGAGCCTTCACCTCTGGATCTATGGTAAGTTCTACAATCTCTACTCCCATAACATGTGTTGCACAATTCTCCTCGTATACAAATGCTCCGATGAGTAACGGTCTTAATGACCTGTTTCGCCAGGGATCTATGGGTTTAAACCCCCAGGATCAGGAGTTGATCATGCCATATCATCCCACATCTATGACTTCTCAGTCAAAGTTCACGATGCGGATTGTTAACGCCCCACTCCCGGCTAAGTTGAAGATGCCCCCCACATTGAAATTTTATGATGGTACGTCCGATCCGGACGACCACATGTTCGCATTTTCCGGAGCAGCTAAGGTCGAACAATGGCCCATGCCGGCTTGGTGTCACATGTTCGCTCAGACTCTCACCGGATCAGCCAGAGTATGGTTCGATGGGTTGCCAGAAGGGTCGATTGATCATTTCGAAGATTTCCGGCGTATATTCTTGCAAAATTTTTGCCAGCAACGCCGCTGCAAGAAAGACATTACTGAGGTTCATCACATAAAACGCCGCGACGGAGAATCCATAGAAGATTTCATAGATCGCTTCAATCGGGAGAGCATGCAGATAAGCGGAGCGGTCGATCAGCTCCGGATCTCCGGATTTTGCCACGGGGTAAGGAACAATCAGTTGGTGGAAAAGCTCCACGAGGATCTCCCAAAAACCATGGAGATACTCATGGAGCGAGCTCGAGCCTTTGTCCGGGGGAAAAGTGCCTGTGGTCAGCCGAACGAAACAACCGCTAGAAATTCTAAAGCTCGAACTACGTCATGGAGACGGAACGCATCACCACCAAAAGATAGAAACAACAATTGGAACAGGAGTCGCGGCCCGTACTAAAAGTCAGATCGAAGCAGTTTCCGAACTGGAAACGTACGTTTTAACACTTTCTCCGAATTGACAAAATCACCAAGTGAGATCCTTAGTACAGAAACCACTCGGTTTCCTACACCATCAAAGCAGCGACATCCTTCGGATAAGCACTCCAAGAAGTACTGCGAGTATCACCGAGACAAGGGGCATACAATTGATGAATGTTGGGCATTAAAACAGGAGATCGAAAAGGCCGTACGGTCCGGTAAACTTTCTCATCCTGTAAAAGAAGTAAAGGACGGGAAAAAGCCCGCGACAGCAAACAATAACCCGAACACCGAGGCCGGAATCAATATGATTCGGTCTGCCGAGCCAAGAGGGGTAAAACAGTCGAATCAGCATATGGTAGCCTGGATGCACCAGCCCATGTATTTCCCTCCGATTGATCCGGAAGATGCTCGAGACGGACCAATCACGATATCAGCCGTAGTCGCAGGACACTTGGTCTGGCGGATCTACGTGGATGGAGGAAGTGCTTTTGAGATAATGTATTTACAATGTTTCCAACAGCTAAACCCCCAAACGAAGAAGAAGTTGATCGAAGTGTCCACCCCTCTGATAAGTTTTTCAGGGGAGGTAGTTCATCCGATAGGGCAGATTACTCTTCCGACCACATTCAAAGATGGTGACAAGAGCAGAACCGTACAACTAACCTTTCTGGTTGTTCGAACCCACTCTTCACACAACATAATACTCGGGCGACCCGGATTACGAGCTCTCGGAGCAATCAGCTCTACGATACACGGTGCCATTAAATTTCCCACCGAAGCAGGTGTCGCCACTATACTTTCAGAACAAAATTCATTCGTAGCCGAAGCAAGACACGCAGCGGAAACAAGTTCCAAGAAGTCTGAAGTTCCCACAGAACTCTGGGCGATCAACCCGGATTATCCCGAACAGCAGGTGGTTATCGGCGCCCAACTACCAAAACGAACAAGGAAACTCTTATGGGAACTACTGAGTAATTCGATTGATGTTTTTGCATGGAAGCACTCAGATATGCAAGTGGTCCCCCGGTCCATGGCACATCACCACCTGAATGTAAAGGAGTCAATAAAGCCGATAGCACAGAGAAAAGGCACATGGCGCCGGATCGTGCCAAGGCAATTGCAAAAGATGTGAAGAGTCTCCTGGACGCCGGAATCATCCGAGAAGTCCGGTATCAAACATGGGTGTCGAATCCGGTCATGGTACGAAAAAAGGATAACTCCTGGCGAATGTGTATCGATTTCACCGACCTAAACGACGCATGCCCCAAGGATTGTTTTCCATTACCAGAAATCGATGAGAAGATCGATTATGTCGCCACGTTTAGGTTGAAGTGTTTTCTAGACGCTTACAAGGGGTACCACCAGATACAAATGGCAGTTGAAGATGAAGACAAGACAGCGTTCGTCACCAACGAAAGAGTTTATTGCTTCACTAAGATGACGTTCGGATTGAAAAATGCCGGTGCGACATACCAGCGTCTGATGAGCAAAGCCTTCAAAGACCAGATCGAACGAAACTTAAAAGTGTATGTAGATGACATAGTGATCAAAAGTCACGATGAAGCTACCATGTTGAAAGACATACTCGAAACCTTCACCCGGCTCCGAAGCATCAACATGAAGCTAAACCCCAAAAAGTGTACGTTTGGGGTAGAAGAAGGAAAGTTTCTGGGAGTCATGGTCGGGTCAAGGGGTTTGCGAGCCAACCCAGACAAGATCGACGATGTTCTTACAATGAAAGCTCCAACATCAGTTAAATAAATTCAGTCCTTGAATGGACGACTAGCCGCTCTCCACCGGTTCCTGTCGAAAGCAGCGGATAGATCTCTCCCATTCATGGATGTGCTCAGAAGAAGCTTTAGGTCGGAGTTCAAATGGACCGAAGAAGCCGCGCGAGCCTTTGAAGAACTTAAAACTTATCTCGGCACTTTGCCGACGCTCACCGTACCAGAAAAAGACGAAGTATTGACGGTCTATCTGGCTGCATCGTATGGAGCAATCAGTGCAGTACTCGTCGCTCACCGAACCGGGGCGCATATCCCTATTTATTATGTGAGCCGAACATTAAAAGATTATGAAACAAGGTACTCAAGCCTGGAAAAACTAGCCCTGGCGCTGGTTCATGCTTCCAGAAGGCTTCGTCGGTATTTTCAGGCCCACTCAAATAAGGTGCGAACGGATTAAAGAATCCAGCATGTTCTCCGGCGACCCGAAGTTTCAGGTCGTATGGCAAAATGGGCGATTGAGCTGGGTGCATTCAATATTACTTTCAGAACCAAGGGACCATTGAAAGGGCAGGTGATAACCGATTTCCTAGTAGAAATTCCGGAGGAGAAAGTAGCCGAAGAAGCAGAAAAAGCTCCGGACAAGCCCTGGATCCTGTATACATACGGAGCTTCGAGCTCCGAGGGGTCAGGGGCAGGTTTAATTCTCACCGATCCGGATGGCACGGATATGACATATGCACTCCATTTAGAATTTAAGAGCTCCAATAACGAAGCCGAGTATGAGGCTTTATTAGCAGGTCTGCGCCTGGCAGCAAAAGTCGGAGCAAGAAGCGTCGTAGCCCATGTAGACTCATTGCTTGTAGCAAATCAGGTGAATGGAGATTATGAAGCAAGGGAAGCTAACATGATTGAGTATCTCGAACAAGTAAAGCAAGTCATGGCATCGTTCGATTCATGCAAGGTGGAACACGTCCCTCGTAGCAAAAACAAAAAGGCCGATGCGCTAAGCAAACTAGCATCCGTGTCATTTAGTCACCTAGCAAAGGAAGTAAGGGTAGAAGTGTTGACCGCACCCTCGATTTCTGCTCCCCATGTTATGCAAGTAGAAGCTCCGTCCCAAACATGGATGACACCTATAATCAACTACTTGGTGCACGACGTTCTACCGGTTGACAAGGCAGAAGCAAGAAAAATCCAAATCAACTCTCTTCAGTAACAGATGCAAGAAGGAGGGTTGTATCGAAAGACTTTCCTCGGACCTTTGCTGAAATGTCTTGACCCGGAGCAAGCCAGTTACATCATCAGGGAAATACACTACGGCATTTGTGGGATTCACGCCAGACCAAAAATGATCGTGACCAAGGTAAAAAATGCAGGGTATTACTGCCCCGGGATGCACGAGAGTGCAGTCAAGGAGCTTCAGCAATGTGATGAGTGACAAAGGCACGCACCAATAAGCCTTCGGGCTATGAACGAAATGATTCCGATAACCGCAGCATGGCCCTTTCAAAAGTGGGGCGTCGACATAGTCGGTCCTTTTCCACGGTCGAGCGGAAGCGCCCAGTACCTGCTAGTTGCAGTAGATTATTTCACCAAATGGGTGGAAGCTCGGCCGTTTACAGTAATCTCCGGTTATAATGTAACAAGATTCTTTTGGGAGCAAATTGTGTGCCGTTTCGGTCTTCCACTCTACATCATCAGTGACAACGCAAAACAGTTCGCAGAGAACCCGTTCAAGCGCTGGTGTGAAAATTTGAAGATCAACCAAGTCTTCTCTTCGGTTGCCCACCCCCAAGGGAACGGGCAAGTCGAGCAGATAAATCGAAGAATTGTTGATGGGATAAAAAGAAGGCTGGGATATGAAGGCAAAGGCTGGGCGGATGAACTGCCGAACGTTCTGTGGGCTCACCGAACGTTGCACAAGACTAGCAATGGAGAAACGCCTTTCAGCCTTACGTATGGCACTGAGGCTGTAATTCCTGCAGAAATCGGACTCCCGAATCAAAGGTGCAAAGGCTGGGAGGAGAACGAGCAAGAGCTCCGATCTAATCTCGATCTACTAGAAGAGCGTCGGAACATCGCGGCAATCAAGGAAGCCCGATACAAAAAGAAAATCGAGAAGTATTACAACGCCCGCACCAAGATCTACAAGTTCAAAGTCGAAGATTTTGTACTCCGAAACAATGATGAAAGCCGTGCCGAAGCCCCTGGCAAGTTAACCCCGAAATGGGAAGGACCGTACCGAGTCAAAGAAGCAAGCGAGAAGGGCTCGTACGTGTTGGAGAAAATTGACGGAACCCCGGTACCTAGAACTTGGAACGGGGTACACTTGAAAAAGTGTTTTATGTAAACGGCCTGCTACGGCCGATAAAGATCGCTATCCCCTATTTCCTTATGTTTTTAATTTCCATGTAAAATTCGGGAGGGTAATGCCCCGAAAAGTTCCAGTTATTATTGTAAGTCCGGGAGGGTAATGCCCCGGAGTTTTTGTGTATAAATAATAACGAATAAAGCGATCCTTACTTTTATAAGTATAAAGCATAGCATTCGTGTAAGTTCGAACAATATCCAAAAATATGCACAAACGGGCCTCGACCCATGCCTCGTGCCGATCGAGAAGGCTTAAATAGTTCTAAAAACAATAAAATCTATTAAGCAAACGGTCCGCACTCAATTCGGTTCGACCGCTAAAATCTACTAAGCAAAGAAAGTAACAAAAAACTTCTTGCTAAAACTCAGTCACTTAAGTGAACCGAGAAATAAACCTGGGCGAACAGTGAAGTTTGGACGCAAACTAAGAACTAAGTAGCCAGGAATGGATATCTGATTATCAAAAATCAGGATCTCATGCAAAACATGTTAGTCGAATATTCCAAGCAAAATAAGTCGTATGGATTACATGCCACAACAGAAAAATATATTGTACGGTTACAAAGTTAAAATATTAAACCGGAAATTCATTGTCATCTTCTTCGACAATGGGAAGTTTACTCCTTTGCTGAATGACGGACAAGGGCTTGTCTATCAAGTCCGCGACCTTTCCAAGAACGGAGATCTGGAGCTCATCGAAGGCTTTGACCGCAGCATCTAATGCGTCATGAGCTCCTTCATCATAACCAGGAACTTCTTCAGCAGAACGAACCGAATCATGGGCAGCCTTGAAGCCCTGCTTAATCCCCTCGTTCGCCCCCACCGCATTGACACTATTAACCAGGTCTGCAACGACCTTCTCCAGCTCGGGACTCTGCTGAACCAGCTTGACAACCCAAGCAACTCCCTCCGTCAGAAACCACTGCTTCGTAAGCATAAGCTCCGACACCTGAGCATAGAGCTCGACCATCTCGCTGTCGCAGCGTGTTAGCATTCCTTTCGCTTCATCAATCACCGCGTTGTGTGACTCAACAGCCCTGTCACGAGCCCTCTCAAGTTCACTTTAGCTGAAGAAAGGCAGAAGTTCGGTAAGATAAAAATAAAGTATACATACGAAAAGTGAGTTGCGAACGTACCAGTTATCAAGCGGTGATAATCGGCCAGGAGCTGATCGTATGATGTTTGCATCTCTTTCAATTCCGCCGCGTGCCTTTCCTCCGTACCAGCTAGCTTTTTCTCTAAGTCAACAAACTTCCCCTTGAAAGTTTCCAAGTCCTGGAGGGCTTTATCTCGAGCCTCGTAAGCAACCGCAGCCGAAGCTTGGGAAGACTTGTTAACTTCTTTCGCCTCTGAAACTTGTTCTTTCAAGCGATCGATTTGAGATTGGAGGGAAGCCAGCTCTTGTTTTGTCTTCGACCGTACGTCACCTTCACCCTTCAGATTAGCAATTTCACGTTGAAGCTTGTGACAAGACGATTCTGACTCAACCCAGCGCTTGTACCTTTCCACCACTAAAGAATTCGACTGGGCTTGATTCAGCATTAGGGCATTCCCAAGCTCCGGCCAGCTCATCTTCCGGTAGTAAGAATGCTCGGCCAGGGTTCCCAAATGAAATAAAGCCATCTTGGCTGAAAGAGCGTCCACAATTCTATCCTTGTTCGCCAACGACCACTCCGGTACGTATTTCTCCAACGCACGAGCCGAATCCATATCTTCAATACCACCCGAACCTAACTCTCGGGATAAGAAGATAGCTTCAGTATTATACCATAAAGGAGAAGAAGAGGCACTGTCCCCACCATCAATTGGCATAGGGCTTGGCCTGGACACGTTAGAAGCGACCCCCGTGGTAAACTTACCCGAAAGAGAAGGTTCGGTCTTTTTAGGATCTGACATCCGGACATCAGTAACAACCTTGATAGCCCCTCCTCCGAAGGATATCGGACTAGACGGAATTTTTACCGGGCGGTCCCTCGGAGTGCGACCTTCGTGAAGATGGGCATCCAAATTCTCCAAAATGCCTCCGGCAGTAGAAAACTCGGTAACTTGGTCATCCTCGTCGAGTGTGATAGTTTTGAATTCTGTCTTCTTCTTCTTCACCTGCTTAAGTTTCGGGTCGGACTTAGTCGAAACAGCCCGCTTTCTTTTTAAGCTAACCTGAGGGTGCTCCTTTTCACCTTCTTCGCCCTCTTCATCCTCATCTTTGTCATCACCACCTCCTTTTTCACCACCAGCATGAGCTCCCTCATCTCCAACGGAAAGATGGACTCCTTCATCTTCAATCACAAACTTGGAACCGGACCCTTTTGTTCCTATCGAACCGGTTTTATTGCCTTCAGCATCATCAACCACAACCACAGCTTGGGCCGGAGCAGCATTCGCTGTCTGCGCCGCAGGAGCCAAACCCGAACCTCCCTGGTTATCCGGAGCTTCAGGTTCCCGAATCTGGTAAAGGTTTCCCTACACAATGCTTAGATACGAAGGATCACCTTTCGGCGTCTTGGTGGCCCGGATATCAAGTTCTTTTGAGTCGAAAGACTTTAGCCTCAAGGCTTCCTTTAAACCCATAACTGCACAAAAACACAAACGATAAATAATATCTACGATCCGACATAATACAGAACGGAGAAAGAAAATAAAGCAATCAACATAAACACAGAAAGCACCGCACAACTGACCCTCTTTATTCCATTTAAGGGTAGGGTACCACTCCGGTTCGGCCCAAATCGTGCTAATCCGCCCCATGACAAGGATGTGTTCCGGGTACTTCTGTATGCGTCCGGCCTCTTTAATCAAATCCGCATATAACTTTGTATTATATTCGAAGTCTTCAGAAAGAGGAGGCGGGAGCTTCGACTTCTTTAACCTCCATGTCATAAACTCCGGAACGCATCGATCATCAACCAAGAAAAAGTGATCTTTCCAATCCTTAATACTTGTGGTAATCCATGTATAACAACAAGAGTTCTTGTCTCTAACTTCGAAGGTATACCAGTTGCCGGACCGATTCAACTTGTAAAAAGCTCAGAACACATCCAAATCCGGGTCGGATCCCAAACCACGACAAGCTAACTCAAAATGACACACCTTGGCAAGGCCGAAAGGGTTCATCTGAGTAAGGTGAACCTCGTGGAATAAAAGAACTTCGATCAAGAACTTCGTCAAAGGAAGACGATAGTTGCAGTAGTCGAAGAGGCGAGTATGAATTCCTATCTTCCCCGGAACGAAAGGATAGATAGGCGTGTTCTTTTTAGGAAGAACAGGGTGTAACGAGGCGGGAATCGCATAGCTATCTATATACCAATCTAAACCTTTCTGAGTCAAAATATTAAAGCAACCAGATAGGTTGCTCTTGTTCGCCATGATAAAAAGAAGGGTACTGACCTGTTCGAACGAGTTGATTCACCTCAGGGAAGAAGAAAGAAAAATGAAGAAGATGAAGTAAAAAGTGAAAACAAAAAATCACCTTTCGCCTTTTTTATAGGGGGAATACACCGCCTCAAAAAAGAACCAATGAAAAGATGACACGTCACGATAACTGATGCATGTCAAGCGTCACGTCAAAGGGAAAAGTTAAAGTCAACCGACGGTTACGCAACCAAGGTCACCGCCCAATTTCAAAATTTGAAATCGGTAAAAAACCAACAACGAGGACCCCGGACCTTAAAACACTTCGCCAAATAGTTCGAAGTTTTTGCTAAACAAACACTACGAACTAGGGGGACTTGATGAGGATACGTCCCTGGTTGGACCGAACCATCGTCAAACATAGAACCATGTCATAAATACATCGAGGTCGGATCGAATCGAACACCATAGACGGAACGGACAAACACAATGATACGCCATAACTATCTGGGCCCCACAAGCATAACCGCCATGACAGTGACTGATCCGACCCTAACTAACTTGCCACATCAGCATACCCAAAGACTATAAATATCATACTTAGACCTCCAAAACGGGTAATCGTTACTTTCTCTCCTCTCTCTCTCTCTCCCTGACCTATTTCCTCCTCACAAATACTTATTCTCACGCCCGAGCTTGGTCACAGAGAGGCCCCCCTCCCTGTGACGAGGCTAACGGTGTGCTTATTTCCTTGTGATTTTGCAGGTTTTCCCTGTGACCAGAGGGTTAATCCACCGGTCGAGTCTCGTTAAGTAGGGTTAATCCTTTCTTTCATCGATCGATGGCCGAGTCGTTCTCTAATCCGTCTCCTACACAATGAAAACACACCGTGACTCGTAACAAGGAGGATGGAGTGGGGGTGGCTCCTTATTACCACTCTCCGGCGTGAGAATAAATATTTCCTTGGGAGCAAGATAAATATTTAAGTAGTATTTGTGAGAGAGCAGATTAGCGTTACCTCAAACTTGGTTCGGGATGGTTATTTATAGCCGAAGAGCGAAGGCGAAGGGCCAAAGGGCCGCTAGATGGGCCTAGGGCCTGTTGACAACGCGTAGCCTTTTGTAGGTGTGTCAGGAGCGCAGGTCACGGGAGTGTTGGACGCACATGGAGGTGTTGCCACGTCCTGCTAGTGTTGTCAGTCTGTCTACTAGCTTTCATGCATGTGGGCTGGACAGCTGCGCATTGGGCGGTCAGCTGACCGTTGCTGTCGGTGCCCGGGCATACCACTTGCTGGTTTGGTCACTGAAGTCAAAGTGTCAGTTCCACTTGTATGACAATAGGATGCGGTTTAGGACCGCACCGCAGTGTGGGTTAATCTGAGCGTAAACTAAACATTCCTATTGCCGCAATGTGCGTGCCCGCGCATGACCGCAACATGGAAATGTGTTTGACAGAAAGTGAATGGTAGTAGCCACCATCATTCTTGGTAGTGGTTACCGCAACCCTTGTATATTAACGAAAACATCCATTTTCATACACAAGGTAAGTTTTCTCATTTTTCCTTGAGTGGGAAAACAAACCGGGTTCGCGCATGCCCACACGAACGCAGTTGAGTCCTTGTTGGTAGGGGTAATGAGCTGGGTGATGGTCACTCGCGCCCAAGCCTGATGCGAGATTTGGGACCATACCCCTTCAGTGGTCAAAACCAAAATCTGGCTTGTATGGAGAAGCAAGTGTATAATGAATCTGATAAATAACCGGCTAGCTGGTAGGGTCGGGTATAGAACCGGGTATAGAACCGGATACGGAAAAACTGGATTTTGAATATCTGCTTACAAGTTTTTTTCCGAGTAGGATCTAATACCTAGTTTTTTTTCTTCTTTTTTTGCATGTATAGTTTTTTTTTTTTTTCTTTACGAACGATGATGGTAAAGAATGTAATTGGCTACCGTACTCATTTTTTTTTTTTTTTTTGCTTTTTAAATGCATCATGTATACATTGATTTTGTCTACCTAAGTCTTCACATTGTGTTGTGGAAACTATTCTTGTCACCAATAGTCATTTAAATCTACCTTTTTTGTTCTAATAATAATAAGCGTCACTCACAAACAAATCTTTTTGACCAATTTCCTTGAATAAGCTACAAAACAAGCAATAGACTCAACTCGTTTTTTCATTATACTCTAGCCACTTTGTACATAGTTCAAACCAAGTCTTGCTATACCGTCTATCAACAACACCCATTGGAAAATCATGGCTTTTTGGTTGTCATTGACCTCTGACAAAATATGCTCGTCTAACATCATCTTTTTGATTAGTATGATAAGATGAAATTGGAATCCTTTCGAAATGATCCTTGGAAGATCATCCAAATCAATCTTCTGGTTTGCTATCTGAAGATGAAGCATCAAATGTTGTTGACTCTCTTTAGAAATCGTCCAGGAACCTCTAAACAAGTCAAAAACAACAAAAAAATAATAATTCTATAATGTATCATTAGAATCATTAACCTAACCCTAAAAGTCTATAATTTGAACTTTAATCAAGCCTAACATCGAATAATCAAGTTTACATAATTGTTTCTTTATTACATTATAGAGTTTGTAATGCAATTGGGGTTATTTTTTATTTTATAAAATCAGTGGTGTCGTTCGAAATTTTCTTATTACATGTTACATATGATATACAAAATTCATTGGTGTCAGATTATTATGAATCCAAATTAACTTACGTGTAATTGATGTGGATCCAAATTTAATGTTGCCTAGGGTTGTAGTATTTGGTTGAACACCCCTACTAAACATAAAACATACATTATGAAATACGTTTCATACAATTTTTAGATCACCCGTAGTGGGGCATTATTGGGGCATTATTTTCAAAAAAAAAAAAAACGCCCCCTCCCCCATTACATAGGGCATTATTTTTGAAAAAAAAAATTGGTTTGGCGTGTTTATAAAAACGCCTAAAATGGATTGTGGAAGGTTTGACTGGGTTTGACTGGCCAATGAGAAACTAGTTTGTTTTTTTTTTTAATGATTGGAAGGGTATTATTGGGCATTATTCTCACTACGCCACTTTTACAATAACACTCCATGCTGACTGGACTGTCACGTGTCGTAAAATACCCCATGATAGAGGCATTATTTGCCTAAACCACTACACATGGTCTTACAGTGGTTATTTATGTGGTCTACTTTTGTTAATATTCAAGGGTAATGGTATCTACACATCCCCTAAAATTTTTGTACATCCCTCAATAGAAACCATATAGGCCAATACGCTTTCCATAGGGTTTGAAGCATTAAATGCGACACCAATAGGAAGTGTATTGGGCAATACGGTTCCTATTGGTATAATATTCTCTGACGCTAAAAAGTGACCCAATAGGAAGCGTATTGCTCAATACGATTCCCATAAGTTTAATAGGTAGCGTATAAGGTAATACATTTCCCATAGGGCTTGGGTTGGTGAACGCATTAAATCAATAGGAAGCGTATTGGGCAATACGATTCCTATTGGTATAATAGGGAAGCGTATTGGGCAATACGATTCCCCTGGTCCCCTAATCTGAATCCTTTTTATAAAAATGTGTAAAAAAAAAAAAACGTTTACACATTATTGTAATACCCAAAACATACTTATGATAACCATAATAATTTTATCATTATATAGACATGTGGTTATAGGTTTGTCGGGACGAACCGTCAGGTTTGGGCATGACAGTCGTTGGTACATCACCCGCGTTTGGAGGCCGAGGAGGTTCAGATGCCTCAGATGGCTGAGCAGGATGGCGGGCATGATGATGTTGAGGTCTCGCCTCAGCATGAACATGGGGATCATCAGCATCCACAGAGAGCTTATCGCGCGGTTAGTTTGCCTCGGTCAACCAACCGTCTTCTCGATAGGATTTTGCGTAACCAAGATGAGCAAATGCGACTTCTAACACTGCATGGTCAGGAGATAACATCCCACGGTCGCCAGATGGATCAGATGCATGATGACATGGGGTGGCTGATGACTGGCATGGGTGAAATGTATAAGTACATGGGTATATCGGTTCCACCCTGTCCACCACCATGAGTTTATCCGGACTAGGGCCCGTTCTTTACGCAGCAGCCCGACCCGTCCATGCCATCCTTTACCCAGCCCCTCCCGTCCATGCAGGTATATTATCTTATTTTTATTTCATTTATCTACGAGCAATTTAATGTTATGTAATGGGTATTTTGTTTAAATTCTTATAGCCTTACGACCCGTCCTATACTCAGCCTGACCTTTCCTTGCTACATTTTCCTCGGTCCGGCAGACCATGCCGCTCTTTCCTCTGTCCGACCTTTCCATGCAAGTATGTTATTTTGTTTTATTTCATTTTCTACGGACAATTTTAATGTTATGTAATGAGTATTTTGTTTGAATTTTTATAGGCTCCAGGCACGTCCTATACACGGCACAACCCGTCATCTTCTACTAGGCGTGGCCCGAACTTTACAGAGGAGGAGCTCGCTGAGTCTGACGAGTATTGATGATGATAGTGGTTTTTATTATCATATTATGTAGTACTGTACGAACAACTGAATTTAATTTTAAGTATTTGTAATATTTGTTTAATTTTGATATGTTTACTTTGTTTGGATTTTTTAATTTCACTACATCTTTTATAAAATTTATAACAAAAAAACTAACATCATTTTATAACAAAAAAAAACAACTTAATTAATGTTAAAAAAATAAAGTTCAAAAAGATACTGAAGGGGTATGGTCCCAGATCTCGCGTCAGCATCGACCGCGAGTGACCATTACCCTTATCAAAACCCCCACTAGCTAACAACCTACTTATGTCCGTGCGGGAACGCATCGACACAGTGGTTGAATCCGATTTGTCCAATGATGGAGGAGGACTTACCTGGAATATGAGAACGGTATAGCGATGCGGCTAGCACCGCATCTGGTGTATGAAAACGGAAGTATTCACAGCGATGCGGCCTGGCACCGCATCCAGTGAACACTTCTATCAATACAGAGAAGCTGGATAACAGCAACAGTCACCACAGACGACGATGCGGCCTGGCACCGCATCTCGCGTATTTCTTGATCAAAGAGTAAAGACGCGGGAACGTCAACAGTTACCGCAAACAGCGATGCGGCTTGCACCGCACCCTGTCTACTCATCAAGTGGGACTGACACCACAGAGCAAGTAGCACCAATGGCAGCCGCCTGTCAGGGCTACGTAAGCAACAGACTGACGTGGCGTCGCCTCCCCGGCCGACATGTCTGACACACCTGCAAAGGTGCAGCGCGCCGTCAGTCTATCCATCCACCTCCTCCTTCACTCCTCGGCTATAAATACCAACCCCAAACCAGGTTTGAGGTATCTCTTCACAACTCTCTCACTACTACTACTATAATACTTTGCTTCCCAAGCAGACTACTGATTCTCATGCCGGAGAGTGGTAACAAGGAGCACCCCCCACCCCATCCTCCTTGTTACGAGTCACGGTTTTTTCCTTGTGCAGGAGATCAACCCACCGGTGATCCAGCCAGCGATCCTCGAGAGGAAGGGATTAACCCTTCTTGACGAGACCAGTGAGTTAACCTTGCCCGGTTAACCATTGTTTCATCATTGGCGCCCACCGTGGTACCCCCGCATCCGCAGCTGTGGTATGCGAGGGAGACAAGGGAGCATCAAAGAAAGAAAATCCTGCATCTTGTGGTTCTGCAATACAAAGTAAGCAATAACTATCAATAAACAAGTTGTGCATACAAAACACTTGCAAAGTTATACACTTACCAGCAGGAACCGAAGGCTTCTTTTGTGTCGGACCAGTCCTTTTAGACTGCAGCTTCCGACGTTTCAATTCACCACCAACAGCAGCTGCCTGCTCCGGTTTTCTCTTACCCCCATCAAGGGTGGAACCCGCAGCAACCCCACCTACAGCCGCACCACCACCTGGAACACCCAAACCCTCAAGGGTATCAGATACTACCACGTAATAGGTATATCTGCGGTAACAAGAACGATAGGTACCTGCGGCCTGTGACACCAAGGGAGGGGCAGCAGAACTCTCAGTCTTTTCCTTAACGCGACCCCGCGCGGTTTTCTTCACTTGCTTCTTCTCCACGTGTTTCTTGGGGATACGCTTTTCAAACTTCCCCAGATCCCCAAGAATACCTGCATTGAAACAATCAAGCAAACGAGTTACAAGGGTGAACTTTGAAAACAAGAGCAACTTAGAAAATACCGGCGCCTTCTGGCACGGGTGCCTTCATCACATCACGTGTGGGAACGCGGAAATTGCCAACAATCTCCAGGTTGAAACCTTCCCGTACCTCACACGGAATTAGCTCAACTTTGCCCCCAAAATCGGGCTCAAACATCCTCCACAGGCCAACCGCATTCACTGATAAAACACATACACATTACTAAAGGGATAAAGAAGCAAGGAAAATAATCAAGAGAAACAGGCTTACCACCACTCTTTTCCCGCAGAACGGGCCTTGCCTTCCTATCCGGCCTACTGAGCATCATCCGCAACACCCACAACTGGTTGTTGTCTAACTTCTTGAGTTCAATAGGCCGCAGCATAGAGTACCAATCCAAAGTCTTCGCGGTGGCAACAGGAATATCCTCATCGGTAACACCCACATTTACGTCCCGGAAAGTCATATGGGCATAGACCGCACAGGCTTTGACGTAAAAAAACTTCGTCTTCCACTTTAAGACACCCTTGGGAGGTGCCATCAACTTCAAGCTCTTATGTCGTTGATTAAAAGAAAAAAATCCGGTGTTCCCCGTTAACTGGTAAAACCGCTAAAAATTCTCAACGGTAACGTCCAACCCATGGGCACGAAAGGTGTACTCAAAGTTCCTAATCCGGAACATCCCAAATGGACTTAGTTGGGAAATATGGAGATGATAGTACTCTAACTCCTCTGCAACGAACACTGTCACCGGCAATCGAAGGTTGCCCTCGGTGAAAAAATCAGCCCACAGGGTGATATAGCCGGCCGGAGCATCGGCACCAGTATCACCCTCTTGTGGGTAAGTGGCTTTCCAATCGTCGGCCATCTGAATAGTGGTCATCAGGGTTTTAAAACCACCTTTTGTCCACTTCAATACCGGTGGACCACCACCGACGGCACCACCATCATCATCTTCATCTTCTTCAGCCCCTGCCAGTGGCTGCTCGAGGTTTTCACCCTCCATATTGTGTACATTTGATGGTTCAGCCATCAGAAATATAGACGAAGGGAAGAACGTGAGTGGAAAAACTCAAAATAACCTCACCGGAAGTTCATAAAATCTTTTCGGAGAAGACAAAGGAATTGTTTCTCTCACCGGAAAAATTTTGAAATTTCGAACAAGTGAGGGGAAACCACGAACGGTTTCCCCTTATATACTCACCGCAATAAATGCAGCATGGAAACTGAATCATTACGTCCAAAATGAGCGAATTATGCGGCACCACGTGTCAAGCGACGTTTACGCTGACGGTTATCGCGCGCGCGTGACCGCCCACGCGCCTGACAAGAGAGACGTTACACTCCTGCTACAGTGCATTTAATGACCTCGGGCAGTGCAAATGTCCTTTCATTTCAGCACGTGCCAGAAAATCTCACCAACTTCCACCAACTCACAAGTGCGCTCAGCCACGTATACCACAAAAAGCGACAATATTATCCAAACAAAAGCGGCATGCGGTTTCTCTGGTATACCGCACCATAACCCATACCGCATGTCGTTTTTTTTACATACCCCATAAAATAGCCAAAAAATTATATCTTTCCATGGTTAAGGGGGTATAAATATGTCCGCACATACCCACGAGCACACGTGGAATATGCGGAGATGACACACACGAGCCCGTACAGGTGTGTCAGATACTCAGAACCAGCGTTGTTCTTTGGACTGAACCGCATCTCAGAAACAGGTAAACCGCATTGCCTTCATTCTCTTCAAGCTTCAAATCCCTCCTGTCCGGTTCATAACCACAGAGGGTGCATAAACAACTTCTTCAACAAGAAGAAGGAAGGGAATGTACGCACACGCACATCAGCAACCCTGACTCCTGATCCTTCAAGAACCACATCCGAGCAACACACCCGTTTCAAGCGAGTATGGGGTGACGAAACCGCAGACACTCATGAGTTGCTGCGGACACGCCCATAGCTCCGCAAATGGTTGCTACGGAAGAGCCACAACTTAGTCATCACATAGATGAACGAAGCTACTTCAAGGAAAACTCCTTGGTATTAGAGCGTGAAGGAAAGTGGCTAAGGAAGAGATGCGGACGAGATCCCAATGATCATACGAGATCTCGTCGAACAACAAGCGGTCGAACAGCGGTAACAAGTCTGCTTATGACTTTGTTACCCTACTTGTAAGACGGATAGAATAAACAATGGTGGGCATTACCATGCCTATGACCATGTTTATTTGACCATTATCCAGATTCACATTGTTCGACCAAACATGGCCAACAATGACGCAAGTACCCAACATTGTTCACACAACCGTGGCCAACAATGTCAAGCAACGAGGTAACCGCAAAGGACGTGCGGTTACTAGAGAGCTAATTGGAAGAACACGAACACCCCACAAAAGGGATCATCATTAGATGTCCAATTATGACAGAAGAACACCCTCTTCTTCATTCACCACCTCAAAGATTGGTTCGAAGTTTGTGCACACCTTCAACCACCATCTCAGAGATTGGTTCGAAGTTTGTGCATACCCCCAACAAGGTCTCAAGGTTGGTTCGACACACCAACAGGTGGCACCCAACCCGAGGCTGAGAATTTCGCATCAGACGAAACATTCTCACCGGTACGGAAGAGGCATCAAATGACCTTTCCAGATCTCCAGCTTGATTTACAAAGAGCAAAGACCATCTACATGGCCTAGGATCTTCTCCAGACTCCAAACTACCTTCTAAACACCATAGTCCAGTACTCCTCCCACATGCAACTTTCATATGGCAGCAACACTAGACTGGGGGGACTTGAAGGGGTATGGTCCCAGATCTCGCGTCAGCATCGACCGCGAGTGACCATTACGCTTATCAAAACCCCCACTAGCTAACAACCTACTTATGTCCGTGCGGGAATGCATCGACACAGTGGTTGAATCCAATCTGTCCAATGATGGAGGAGGACTTACCTGGAATATGAGAACGGTATAGCGATGCGGCTAGCACCGCATCTGGTGTATGAAAACAGAAGTATTCACAGCGATGCGGCCTGGCACCGCATCCAGTGAACACTTCTATCAATACAGAGAAGCTGGATAACAGCAACAGTCACCACAGACGACGATGCGGCCTGGCACCGCATCTCGCGTATTTCTTGATCAAAGAGTAAAGACGCGGGAACGTCAACAGTTACCGCAAACAGCGATGCGGCTTGCACCGCACCCTGTCTACTCATCAAGTGGGACTGACACCACAGAGCAAGTAGCACCAATGGCAGCCGCCTGTCAGGGCTACGTAAGCAACAGACTGACGTGGCGTCGCCTCCCCGACCGACATGTCTGACACACCTGCAAAGGTGCAGCGCGCCGTCAGTCTATCCATCCACCTTCTCCTTCACTCCTCAGCTATAAATACCAACCCCAAACCAGGTTTGAGGTATATCTTCACAACTCTCTCACTACTACTACTACTATCATACTTTGCTTCCCAAGCAGACTACTGATTCTCACGCCGGAGAGTGATAACAAGGAGCACCCCCCACCCCATCCTCCTTGTTACGAGTCACGGTTTGTTTCCTTGTGCAGGAGATCAACCCACCGGTGATCCAGCCAGCGATCCTCGAGAGGAAGGGATTAACCCTTCTTGACGAGACCAGTGAGTTAACCCTGCCCGGTTAACCATTGTTTCATCAGATACTAATAACAATATGCTGTTCTTGCAAAAAAAAAAAAAAAAACTCAAGGGAAGGGAACGTATGACCCTATATGATTCCTCTTCTCTTTTGAAAAAAAAAATCATTAAGGGAACGTATGGCCCTATACACTTCCTTTGAAAAGTTTGGTACACATATAGGAAGTGTATTGCTTAATACGCTCGGATCCAGAGGAACCGTATTGCCCTATACGCTTCCTATGGTCCCCTAATCATTAGCTGACCATCTTCTGAAAAGTTTGTACTTCAAGTACACATATAGGAAGTGTATTGCTCAATACGCTTGGACCAGAGGAACCGTATTGCCCTATACGCTTCCTATAGGGTTCAAGGGATGTGCCAATAACCAAGAGGGATGTGTGAATAACCAAGCCCATATTCAATGAATAAGAAAAGCTAGACGACGATATCCTCTTACCATATATAAATTTGCGTGTCCTCGACAACAGAATATGTGGCCGTAAAAAGATTTGTCGGTTCCTATTGAAATTAAGGATTAAAAACCATAGCTTATATAACACAAAATTTATAAAGATTATGAGAGTTTACATCTCTCCCTTTCGGGACCTTTAATAAAGTTAAGTTTTAATAAAACTTTAATTCCATATCTTACCAATTAGGTCGAGTTCAAAGGGTCATGCATACTAATGTTATGACACTGAGATCTATGGACGTAGTTTTTAAAAGGCTTAGTTTTGCTATTCAAAAAGGGGTAGCGGCGCAGCTTGTAGCCAATTTACCAACTATCTCGATGTAAATTATTATTCTTTTAAGATAAAAGAAGGTTCCATAATTTAATTCTCAAAAGTTATTTAATTAAGTAATATAATTACACCAAATAAATTTTATCTCTTTGGTGTTAACATAAATAGAGTTATTTTTTTTTTGAACGGCAAATTTGGATCACTGACAGACCACTGGAGTATCATCGCGCCACCAGCAGAACCACCCAATCATATCCATCTCTACTAGGCAATAATGCCTATACACCAATTCAGGAAGAAACCCAATAAATCTGGGAAAAACCTCCTTTGTTGGAATCAAACCCATGACCTAATGGTCATAAGCCTTAGACCACCATCGGTAAATAGAGTTATTTTAAAGAGGTTCGAGTCTCACACAACATACCATCCTAAAATAGAGGTTTGTAATACAAACTATTTTTTAACATTTGTACAGACATCTCTATGTCTCTAGCTATCTAACCACTGAAACGTTTATTTTAGAGGTCAATGGTTTCATCTCTCATCCACCATGGTACCATTCTCATTAATGTCACCGTTACCGTTACCGTTACCGTCAAAAGCTTCTCTACACGTCATCCTGTGACGGAATTTCCAGTCAAGCGCTTGACAGGCGCGTGAACAATAATTCACATCCCCACACACAGAACATCGTCGAAACTCATGCCGCCGCGTCTCCACCCTACCACAACCGCTATACGAGCACAACCTCATCTCCACACTCGCCGGCTTCTCCGCAAACCAACCGATAAGAAACCGGTTCGCCGGATGAGGCTCCGGAACCGGCACATTGCAACCGAAATCACTAAGCAGCGGTCCAACTAACTGTTTACCGGAAAACAACGACGACGGAGTGGTTGTTAAAACTCCGGCGAGCTCACGAGCGTTCGCTTGGATCAACAACCGCCGGCCTTCGGTTACGTTTGTACTCACACCGTGACCGTCTTGTAGACAATGTCCGAGCTCCCGGAGAGCGTCCACGTGGCCGAGAAACGCCGCACGCGCACACAGAGCGACTCCGGCTCGTGAATCCTTGTCGTTCTTCATTCCTCCACTGCCGTTGAACTGAATCACCGCTAGTGAGTACAGCGCCGGAGCGTGAGAGCGAATCGCCGCCTTCGCCATCAACGATGCGCCGCTTTCTCGGTTTTGGAAGCAGTAGAAACGAATCTGTACATAACACAATTACCAGATCTGAATCTGTTAGTTAATAATTCCATAAGAAATCTAATTATTTCAATAAATTTTGATATTTAAAGTTTAAACTCACCATGCCGAGTGTGTAAGAAGCTTCTACATTGCCGGCGTCGGAGCACCGTTTTAGAAACCGGTGAGAATATTCCGACCAGTTTTTAGTTTTTACAGCTAAACAATTCGAAGATGCCTTCGATAATACAACAGAATGTGTTGCTAATCCGTTTAGTCTCTTGCATCTGTTGAATAAACATAATCAGTTACAGAATTAATGCAAAACAGAGTAGTTAGTTTAGATATTTTTCAGATCCATACGTCGATAAAATGGTGATGAAATCTGCGGGACAGCTGGCGGTGGAAGCGAGCTTTGCAAGGATGGCTAAAACGATGTCGTCAGGAAGAGTGTCGAAAGCGTCATGCTGCGGCGGTGATCCGGACAACAGCTTCAATCGTTTCCGTGCTCCGGTGAAATTAAAATCTGTTGTTCTCTTTTGGCGACACATGTTATGGACCTCCTGATAACAAGTTCCGCTTCTTGTTCTCATTGTCTTCTCCCACTAAAGAAGATGTGGTGTAAACAGAGGTGTAGATGCCTAAATATATATATGTATAGATGGTGACGGTTACATACCGATTCTTTTTCTTTTAATTTTGTAAGTTATTAAGATACCATATAATTATAGTGGACGGGGACTAGGGGTGGTTCACTAGTGATAGAATTTATCACTCACAAGCATCAATCAAGTTTCGCCATGTCATTGACCATTTTTCCATCACTCACAACCATTTTTAGTGGGGGTGGTCATCACTCACCACCACACCCAACAATTCCCCCCAACCAACAAATACCCTCACAAAAATAAACCATAACGCGTTAAATACATCACGAAATCGGGGTTTGCGTTATAAAATAACGCGTTGAAGAAGAACCGGCGGCGGCGCATCACGCGTTGATTATATTTCCGTTATAGAATAACGGTACCACCCCGGCATACCTAATAGTTTAGTATGTTTTTTTATTGTGCAATTAATGTATCACCTCACATATATTTACCTTAAAATTTTCAAAAAAAAAAAAAACATATATTTACCTTAAATAACCATGTGTCGAATTATGACTTCGAATTATGTTATATTAATATTAAATAATTAAATAATCATGTTAGTTCCTCTCTTCGGTTTCTAATATGAAGATATCCTCGCGCGTTGCAACAGTAATTGGTCGTTATCGATTCGGTTTATTATGGTTTGGTGTTGTACTGACACTTCGTATAACAACTGAAAAAGATAGAAACATATACCGGAAACCGGTGCTAGTAATGATATTCTCGAATGGTATATGGTATGGTCATCATTGAACAAGTACGGTATCAATACTTGGTATAGCTTACGATATCAAAAAGATACTCCAGTGCGAATACAACTTCTTTTTACAACGAAAACCATAAAAACAGATACGTGTAGCGGTACCGAAGTTGTGTGGACGATATCGGTTCGGTTTGTAATAGTAACAAACAAAAAAAGTCAATTTTATATTAATCGTTCGATTTTGATAAAAAAAAAATACTTTTTAAATCGAAACGTAGATAAATATAAGCACGTCATAGCGACGAACACACATTTTCTTCACTTAATTGAACGAACGAATATGAACACACGTTTTGTTCATTCTTTTATGTTCATTTATGTTCGTTTATTTACATTTATTTATGTTTGTCCAATTCGTTTATGTACGTTTGTTTATGTTTGTTCAATCCATTTATGTACATTTAAGTTAAAATACATAACTAGTTATATTTATATAAATATCAAACATAAAAGTAACTTTCTAACTATTTATATAGATATAACTAATTGATAATTGGGTTTTGAATTAACTCAAAATGCCATTTTAGTCCCTGTGGTTTAGGCCATTTTAACAGTTTAGTCCAAATGTTTCATTTTTCGCATGTGAATCCAAAAAGGTTTCACCATTGACATTTTAGTCCACTGGGTTAAATTTATCCATTTTTCGGTTAACGAGAAGGACAATTTAGTCATTTTATATGTAATTCTGTTAACTAGAAAGGCAATTTGGCCACATATAAAATGACCGAATTGTTTTTCTTATTAACAAAATGCATGAAGTTAACCCAGTGGACTAAAATGACAACGATGAAAACTTTTTGGATCCACATACGAAAAATAAAACCTTTGAACTAAACTGGCAAAACAGTTCAAACCACATGGACTAAAATGGCACCTAACTATTGGGTTTTCTATTGAAATTTATCGTATTTATAACTAATTTATATGAAAAATTACTTTATGTTTGCTTATTTTTGTTAAATTATGTTCATTTATGTTCTTTAATTATATATGTTCATTAGTATTGTTTATTGTTTGTTAAATTGTGTTTGTTTAAGTTTTTTTTTGTTTATGTTCGTTTGCGTTCATCAACTGTTCGTAACACTCTGTTCCCGAGACTCATTTAACAGGGGAAGGGGAGGGAAAAGAGATGAAAATATTAAAAACCATGTTCCTGAGTTTCATTTAACAGGGGGAGGGGAGAGAAAAGAGAAGAAAATATGACCAATTATGACCATATATTCATCCTCCCAAATTAGAGAGATTAGGAGAGAAAATTTTCCCCTCCCATCCC
Source organism: Helianthus annuus (assembly GCF_002127325.2). Taxonomy (NCBI): domain Eukaryota; kingdom Viridiplantae; phylum Streptophyta; class Magnoliopsida; order Asterales; family Asteraceae; genus Helianthus; species Helianthus annuus. The sequence goes on along the minus strand of NC_035449.2, from coordinate 188,573,870 downwards.
CCTGTTAAATGACTCGGGAACATAACGAACGAACATAAACGGACACAAACATCCCCATTTTCTTAATAAATGAACAGGAACAAAAAAATATGTATGATTATATGTTTGTATTCGTGTTCGGTTAAAGTTAAATGAATGTTCGTTCATTAAGATAAGAACATCGTAATTTAAGAATGAACCATTTTGATTGTCTTTTCTTTCTAAAAAGAACATCGTAATTTAAGATTGATTCGATCGGAATCTGTTTTTGGTGTAATGTGTGAAACGATAATGAAGGATTGATCATGTTGATTCTGTGAATACCCGTGATAATATTCCCCAAACCCCCAAATCCTTCCCAAAATGCATAGAATTCGAAGTGAAAAATGATTATTGCCAAAATTGATGAATGAGCATCCGAATTACATGTGAAGAACATAAATAAGAACCGAAATTCGAAACAGACCATAAAAAGGTTTTTAAACGATAAAACCTGTTTTGATTAAATTGGGATTCACTCGCCAGTATTTCTCGCTGATAAAATGTTTTAAACGTGTTTCAGGTAACAAAATGTGAAAGCTAATTAGAACCCAGCTGGACAACACTAAAGACTTGGAAAAGTGGCTATAAAAGTTACCTAAATAAAAAAATGTTTTATTTCAATAAATTAGGGTTTATCCCTATAAATATATTTGTAATGGAAACATGGGAAATTCCTATGTATTTAATATTATAAAAATGTGGTGTTTTACTCTGATAAAATATTTCCTAACTACGATCCTGATTTAAATTCCGCTGCCAAATTGATAAACACCGATATTACTGATACTGGTTTGCGACCGCCCGTTCCTAAGTGATTAGGGGCCGGGGGCTGCGACACACAATCATTCAGAAATACCATGACTTGAACACTTGGGCATCAATCAGTTTTAATTAGAAACAATTGATATTCTTTAAGCCTTGCGATTATGACTTGAAATTATCTTTTTAACCCAACACAATACACAATCTGACACACACGTTTTGCTTGACTTGCATTTGTTTGTATAATTAATGTACAACAAATTTAAACATTTAATATTTGAAAACAGCATTTGTTTCATTGCCTTTTTATGGTGCAACAGAAAATTGCTATAGTTGGAAAAAGCAGACATCCATGGAATGGAAAGGGTATAACGTATATGAGAATTTTGGTGAGTAATGAATGATATTAAGGAAACAGGCAGATTGATTTGTTCCCCGTAAGGCATCTTTTCTGATACGACACGTAGATGGAATCGTGCTGAGTCAGCGAAGTTGTGGCAATGGCATGCTATGCCACGTGAGACGATGACCATAGTACTGTATAGGAGTGTAGTAGAGGAAAAGCATGCATGCGTGAGTGGAGTGTACGTACATTTTAAGTCAACTATTCTTGTTTTTGTTACGCTCTTTTTGACGGCTTGTTAGGTTCATCATGCCACGTGTATCATGACGGCGCTTTCTCACAACCGTATAACTAACTTTATGGCTTTTATTACGAAAACTGAATACAGTTTTGAAATACTAAAAAGATTCATCTAGCATAATTTGAAGAACCCACAATATGAAATGAAACTAAAAAGACATCATGTTTCGGAAATCTAGAACTTGAACGTAATTAAACAAGAACAAAATTGAGACTAAATGTAAACCAGAAATTAGATTATCCTCCAAAGTCACCGAAGCACACACTTTAATTTGAACTCGATCTCATCATCGCTACAATAAATCGAAACTAGTAAATTATACTTGCTATGATTAATCGCAGTCACATGTAGAGTTTTTCTCTCATCCACAACCGATACATCCAAAATAAGTTGATAATTAAGATGTGACTATTAAACATAATACACACTTGGATTTGAATTTAAAAGGTGATATAATAATATCTGAGAAAGACATTCCTTATAACAAATATCTTATGTCTGGACATTATAAGAGCATAATAAAAGTTTTATTAGCACCATTATAATCAAATTAAAGATAAAAATTGCTCGCTTTTATAATAATTTTATTTATACATTAATACAATTGTTACTTTGTATATACATAGAGATGAAATAGAGTTTGAATTTGTTTAATGTAATGAAAATGGTAAGCAGAATTATTCTAATGTAATGATTAGTTGATGAAAAATTACGAAACATAATGACATTATGTGACCGTCCTGGTGACCAACATATTTGTCTTTGGTAGTCTAGCACCCAAAAGAGACCCCAAAATAATTCAGCAAGCAACCTCTATTTAAATAAGGATATTCTTGTAGTTTTTTATATCAATAGTTAATAATTGTTGCCAATGAGCTTGTGATGGAGTGGTATAGGAGAGATTTGAGTTTTCAAGAAACTCAAGTTCAATATCTGCTTCTTCCCATTAGTTTTCAGCGGCATCTGGTGATGATGAGAGACTAGGCGAGTAGACGAAGATCGCTAATTTAATCCTTGAACTGAATGGGTTTTACCTCCTTGCACTGTCGTGCCTTCGGGCGAGTGTTCACGAGCTTCTACCCTAGATAAAAAGAGTTTTCCCAGTTTAAAGACGAGTGTATCTCGATGTAGTGATATATACATAGACCGGTCAAAAAGGTTAGTTTAATATTATAGTTGATAACGAAACATGTTGAACCACTAAATTGTTTTATAAAGTATAATATCATTACTTTAAGAATATAATTATTATAGTATTGGATATTATCCAATATATTAATTATTTGTAGAATTAGAAAAGGTTGAAGAGACTATTTGACCTTACTAGTTTGTGTGGTTTGTGTTTTTTTAACTAGTGGAAGCCCCGCTTGTGTTGTCGGGCGATGGCCAAATAATGAGCAAGTGTTAGGCAGCTCATTGATACGAAAAACAATTAAATCGAATCAACCAATTAAAACAAAACATTTTTATAGTCTTGAAAAAAAAAATTAAAACAATGACAATATTGTAATTTTTAACTGAGGGAAAGTTGTATTTTTTGACTGTGGTAAAATCGTAATTTGCCAAAAGCTAAAGTGATGGCAGTACTGTAAATTTTAACAAAGGGCAAAATTGTAAAATTTCACATGGGCAAATTCATAATTTTGAACTTGGGGTAACAACGTAAAATAAATTTGAACTAAGGGCACAATCGTAATTTTAAGCTGGAGGTAAAACCACAATTTTATTTTGAACCGAGGGCAAATCGTAATTTTGAGTTGGGGGCAAAAGCATAATTTTATTTTGAACGAGGGAAAACGTAATTTTGAACTGAGTGCGAAATTATAATTTTTTAAACGGGGAAAATCACATTTTTTAACAAAGGGCAAAATCGTAATTTTTAGCCGGGGCAAAAACATAATTTTATTTTGAACTAGGGGGGCAAAAAGGTAATTCAGAGCTGGGGGCAAAACCACAATTTTATTTTGAATCGAGGAAAAAATCGTAATTTTGAGCTAGGGACAAAAGTGTAATTTTATTTTGAGCTGGGGCAAAACCGTAATTTTAAAATGGATAAAAAATAATAAACAGGTTGGTCCAATGGGGGAGGGCCAGACAAAAGCGTAATTTTGAATTGAGGGCAAAATCGTAATTTTGAGATGGGGAAAAAGCGTAATTTTATTTTCAGTTGGGGGCAAAACGATAATTTTAAACAGAAGTAAAAATGTAATTTTAAAATGGATATAAAATAATAAAATTGTTGGTCCAATGGGGAAATGCCAGACAGCTGCCTGGCACTATTCCCCATTTGGTAAATGTATGTATGGGAAATGTTTCGTGTATCTTCCACTTGAGTCATTATTTATTGGAATATTTGATTTTAATCATCCCATCCACTTGACTCATTATTTATTGAAATATTGGATTTTAATAATCTTAATTATTTATTGTTGCATGCCAACAGTCCTAATTTAAAAAACAATCACTGGCAGTACCAACTAATAGTCTATTGGCCTCCAATAGACACTGACTAACATAAATCTAACGCTGTTAGTCTCCGGTCGTTGAAAAAACGTTTTTGGCCGGAAAACTAAACATTTTCGTCTCAATCCTCTTTGTAACTTTATTACGGACCTTTAGAAACATTTTTCTAGTAAAAGCCTCAACTATTGAAGTCGCCGGAAAACTCCTTTTTCGTCGGAAAACTTCTTTTTGGCTGGAAAACTCAACTTTTTGATCCGAAAACTCAACATTTTCGTTCCAAACCTCTTTGTAACCTTAAACCGGACATTTAGAAACCTTTTTCTGGCAAAAAAACGGTTTTCCGGCGACCGGAGACTAACGGCGTTAGGGTTCTGCTAGTCAAGATCCATTGGTGGCCAATATATCAATAGTTGGGACTGCCAGTGGTTATTTTTTAAGTTGGGATTGTTAGCAGCCAACGATGAATAGTTGAGATTATTAAAATCCAATATTCCTTATTTATTTTGTCTATTTCACCCATTTAATGTACCTATAGCATACAATTATTGAGTTTTGTAGTTCAAATCACGTTTTATTTCTATGGACGTTAGACTATGAATCAACTGAATAATAAGCAGGTTTGAGGCTTGACAATAATAACGAGACACCCATCTCTTGATAGCTCAAAAGACCTAAAAAAGTATTCACCCCCATCTATCTCTTATACTAAAGCAAAATAATGTTGACCATTTGACCATGATGTGGCAATGGTCTTAGGCCAGAGAATTGGGTTTTAGGCGCCATTTATCTCAATTCTCAATCAATTCTCCTTACCGCCTCACAATTCCTTCATTCTTCTTTCAAACGCTCATTGGATTATATATGGAAAGTTGAATAATTCATCAATTACCGGAAGATCATATGGAAGCGTTTCCAATCTTTTGCAATTAGTCAAAAGGGGTATTCTTCTACCTTGAAACCCTAATATGTTCAGTTTGTTTTTGTGTTTGCAACCGTAGGGTAGGTTAGGGTTTTCAAATAATCGAATTGAACCATGATGTTGTGATCGATTGATTGATTTTACGATTACATGATATGGCTGAATGAATACAGATGCTGAAAACCCTTTGCCACATCACCTGGTAAGTTTTTTTTTTCTCAATCCGTAACCTAATTCATGCAAGTTTCTTATGTTGATTTGTGTTTCATGCCTTTGTAAGTTTCTTATTTACATATTTTGTACTTATTTTCTATAATCCTTTGTTTTGATGAACGATTGTTAGTAATGTATACCTACAAGTCTGATGCTCTACCCCTATATGCCATGGATTTTGAGATACATCTAATGATTTTTTCCTCAATTGTTCATGTGATGGTTTTTGATATCTGATCTATGATGATTATTGTTTAAATTGTTCATGTGTCTGTGTAATTGAAACTCCTAATCAATATGTAACAATATGTAATTCCAGTAATGACAAGTTTTTATAAAGTTTTACGAGTTTAATCATTTTTTTTGGTTTATTACTATTTTATTCGTTATGTTTTTTCATATTTACATGACTTGCTTGGCCAGAATAGGCTTATTCGAAACCAAATTGATACTTAGTGTGAATGTCGTTACGAAATTTGGGTGACATGCTGGCATATACATACATTATCATGTAGAGTGAAATGGATATCCATTTATATGGATGGAAACATTAATTTTCTTTCCCATCTATATTAGCGAGCCACATTTGACTAATATAGGAATGAAAGTTCAGTTTTTAATATGTTTAGGAGTAACAGTTTTATGTATGATATCTATATGGAACCAAAGACAATTACCTTTCTTGGCAATTTTGCACTTCTATTGTCTCAAAATAGTCTTTGATTATTGTTTCAGGGCGTTTTAAGGACTTTGCACTAATGTATTTAAAGGCCTTCAGTTTGATCATCAACATTCTTTTGATATTCAATATGGTGAACATGTTAGTGAAATACATGCAAAAGATGAAGATAATATAATCCTAGGTGTGATCCCACTCTATCTTCAAAGGTTATTATTTGCAATTTACTACAAGTTCTATAAATTCACATATTTTCATTTATGTCATATATATTTTTTCTCTAATTGCTGTCATTTATATGGAGAATATGTTTTTGACCATTCATGGGTTGACGCTTACTACTGTTATGGTTTAAGGTATTATCCAAAATTACAATGTTGTGTGTTGTTTACTCTTATACCTGGTCCAAGGAGCAGCTTAATGAGGTGTCGAACACCTGATACAAAGATTAAGTGTATAAATAATGTTTTTGAGTTTAACCATCTAATAGTAATGCATATATATTGAAGTTAATTGTAGTTGTCAAGGCGAGGCCACAACCTTCATGTAGATGCAAGGTGCAGTTCTTCTATAGGCACACCTCCGGTCAGGCGCAAGCAAGCTCAGACGAGCACTTGGACTTTGTGGAATTTTAAAACTTTTTTTTCTCCTTGAAGAATCCCAGGTTAGTTATATGTTTGTTGTTGTTCTTAAAGATTTTCTGAAATTGATTACTACCTTAGGGCTATGAATTGAAGCTCCAGACTGATCTTTAATGTTGATATGGGTAAAATTACTAAAGCATTTGGCACTTAATTATTTAATGATATTGTACAGGTGACAAGGATCTGCAACAGAGAGAACGTTGAAACAATAGTGATAAACGTGTCGGATCCTTTGAATAACATGTATTGTGAGGGCAGTGGACAATACTGGTAAAATTATATTACATAAGGTGTGGAAAATATACTATTGCTGATCAGCTTTTTGAGTTAACTGGTATCCTTTGGACGTAGTATCCATTGGCATGTGACTTGGGTATGACACACATAAAAATGGATTATTTTGCTGTAATTTCAGGAAGATTTAATTGTGGGTAAGTTTCTTGAACAATCTTCATCCTATTCATGCTTATGATGGCTGATTGTACTAATTTTTTTTACTGAATGTATTGGTTATGCAAGCACGATCAGGGAGATGATGAACGATTCCTGCTCCCTGTTGCAATGAGATTTTTGGTTGTCGCCATAGTCACAACTCATAATGAGTCTTCGGTATTAATCTTATCTAAATCTTTTCTCTACTTTTTGTTAATTTTTATATTCTCATCTTTTTAATACGTTATTAGTTTTTTTAACAAGTTAATAGGTTTTGACCTAATTATATCTAATTGAAATTAGTATGGTTTATTAGATCCACATTTTTGATGGTATGGACCTAACCAGCCAAGCTGGTAGGATTAACAAACCTTGCAGATGAAAGTAAGAGTGCCTAATTTTAGTATATAATATTTCTTAATTATTTTATATTGATGTAACTATCAAACTAAATTATAGTGTCTATTCGTGTTAGGCCAGAGAAAGATCGATTAAGTGTACCGATTCTAATCAGCAGCAGATTACAAGCAGTTACGATCATGTTTGTTTGAGCAACCCATCATCAAAATCAAGTTAGCTCTCTCATCGATCATTACAGTTGAGTGAGTTAACTAGAAACATCCAGTCTACATCAGCAACACCCCTTGGCAGCAGATCAGCAGCCCGCATAAGATCAGCATGTTAATAGCAGTGGTCAGCAGTACAATTTGATGTTTTGTTCAACTCAACCGTCTTTTGCAGGTTTGATGCACATAGAGCACTACTGATTGTCAACAGTTTCCAACTGCGGGTTTGTCTTCTCTGTAGGTCCAGCTGGTGGAGTACAATCCAGATAAATTGCATGAGTTTGTTCTTTGGACCCAGTGAGGTAAATCCACACACCCCATCAGGTCAAGGTATGTGATTTTAAAAGTGCTAAAGTTTGGTTTGTAGATCTTTATTCATAACCATTTAATTTTGTGTCATGAATGTCATAACTTATGATTTTAGCAACTTCTATTGTTTTTTATTTATTTCCCCCTCCCTCAGAGAGAGGGAGAGAGAGATAGATGGTGTTTGTACCGATCATGGGCTGAGGTAAAAAGAAAGAGAAGAGGGAGCTTAGGTATAGAGACAAAAAGAGGGGGTGTCGATCTAGATATACTGAGATATAAATAACCTTTCATGATACAAGAATAATACATAATTAGGCTTCTTTAAAAGTAGCATATATTCTACTGATAATTGAGAGAAGAAAGAATACCTGATTGACAATGCTGCAGGAGCTGGTATCGCATTTGCTGCAGTAGCTGGTGTGATGAACATGCTGCAGGAGCTGGTATCGCATTAACAATCTAAGCTTTTCAAACTGTTACTTAGCTTAAGGTATATTCGTTATGGCCTGTATCGGTTTTATTATAGTTTTTTTTTACCCAAACCAACATGGTCAAGGGTTATGGTTACCACAAATCATTCCTTGGTTTTGTATATAGTTCTGCACATCCACTTATCTTGAAATTGAAACAAAAATCCAATGCATACGCTTTGGTAGTTTTCAAATATTAAAGTTATATATTATTTACTTTATTATTTTTTATGTGTTTTTGTATTTACTAAAATCAATATAATTTGAGTTAATTGTATCACTTTAGTATGCTGGATTTGAATTTTAAAATGGTTGTGTTTTGAAACTTCAAAGCATATAATTTTTTTTCATATGTATTTTTGAAATAAGCTGGTCTTTCTTTTTACACGAGTGCAGGTGTATGATATTTCTTATAATTGTCAATTAGCGTTTGCTTACTTATTCATATTCAAATAGCAAATGTTAAACATCCACTATTGATTTTTAAAAGAACAACATAATTGTTGGGAACTGGGCTGTAACACCTCATAAAATCGTGTCCAATGATGTGTTGACACGTGTAATGAACCCTAATAAAGTCAAACGTTGACTATGAGGGACTAATTTCGTTAAAATCGAAAACTATGAATATAGGAGGACTGGAAGTGTCAACATGCCTAAACTAGGCCTCTGAGTGACCTTATACGATGTCCATATTCTCAGACGAGCCACTTGTTGGACGAGAGGAACCGGTTGCGTAATTATTTGAAAGTTTGCGCAATGAATGGTTAAAAGTGTCAACATGTTAATTCTTACCTCTGAGTGACCTTTTAACATACCCGAAGCATCGTGATGTATTATAATAGTCTCAAGAATGCCTAACATGGACTAGATAAGACTTTGATATGCGCAAGTTTGCGCATTAGAGGGACCAAAAGCGTCAACTTTTGAATCTACGCCTTTCGATGATTATATAAGCAAATGGGAGCGTAGTAATAATTAAAAACATGCTTGGGAATACCCATTATGGGCCATGGAAGGCTTGGATAAGGTTAAATGACATTTCGCGCTACTTTATGCGTTAAAAGGACTAAACGCGTCAATATGTGAAACTACGCCTTTAAGAAGCCTTTTGAATGAACCGAGAGCTTCGTAATGCTCAGTTAAACTTCCGGGTGTGCCGAAGGTTGGCCACGGACATCTTGTATACCTTACAATGAAGAAATATGCGAGATTGGAAGTTACGTGCTTAAAGTGTCATTTCTAGAAGTTCATAAGTAACTAAAGTGTTCAGGGACTGATGTTGTAATAACCTGAAACATGCTTGGGCTGGTTCGGGCCTAATCAAGGGCCATGAGCCCATTGGGCTGCCTACTTGTGGGATAACTAAACAAACAGCAACACATTGTGTGCTGTTTGAGAAGTATATAAGTGCAGGGACCAAAACAGCTGAACTGCCAAAGTTTTGTTCGAATGTGGTTACCATGCGGGCCGCGTAAGATTTGGGCCATGGCGGACGCGGGCCGTGAGAGCCCCATATCTGCAGTTTAGTTTATTTTTTTTTATTTTCTTGCTTGTTCATCAATCCAAACCACCTTATTCGATCCTAGGGACCATTGGATGGTTTTGTAACATGGTTTTACACTTGTAAACATCTGATAGTCCCTCCCTAACACTTGACTTGATCTTATCAACACCCAAAAACTATATATAGGATGAGTTTCATCCATTTTCCTTTGCTCATTATCATTCTATCATTCTATCTCTCAAACCTGGAGCTCCTGGACTGAATGAGACTTATTTTCTTGTAGAAAAGATAGCATGCACCCTTTGTAAGTGCCTTAACCCATTCTACAGTTCAGCTTCATAGTTTTACAAACCGAAAAGTCAAGTATCGTAAATTAGCTTTGAATTTTGGTTTAAACTCTCATGGTCCAGCCACTGACCAAAATAAAAGTGGGTATAAGACCATAGTTAGGTAGGTGATTTACCCCTGAAAGGGCACCTCCTAATTCCTTCGTTTGCTTAGTTAATTGTCGGGTCAAACCGTTTAGGTAAAAAGTCAAACTTGGCATATTATGAATATTAATTAAGAACCATAGTTGCAGAGGTTATAAATTATATTTTAACACTCTAATAGCTTGGTAATAATTATTAAAACAGGTCTAAGCAGGTCCAACCCGACAATTCTAAGTTTAGGGTCGGTTCACAACCGAAAGTCGCAAAACTTGACTTTGCTTTGACTTTTCAGTTCTGACCCGATTAAGCTTGATTCTTCCATGTTTTAAGCTTCCATTAGGACCGTATTATATTGTAGTATAACCCCCTAAGGTTGTATTACCTGGTCCTTAGTAGTTTGAATTATACGCTAGTTTCCGTTATTATGCTTATAAACGCCCATTTTGCCCTTTTGACATATAAATGAGATTTTTAGAAATGTGAGAGGAAAAAAACCTTTGTTACTGATATATAAGCTTGTCCCGAAAATTTGACATCAGCTCTTGGTCCCAAATATGAGTTATGCTCGATATCGTAATTAGAAGCTTTTAATTAAGTAAATTGCGATATCTTGCATAAGGCATGTTTAAACTTGGATTTTGACCCAAAACTCATTACCTACTATTAAGATATTATTTTTAGGGATTGTTGGAATTATTGATCAGATTATAAACTGATCATATCATAGAGTTCTTGTATTATTCGGTAAATGACGATAATACCCTTTTCATGCATAAAATGAGATTTACAAATGATTTGAATGCCAAACCTTTTCCTACTGATTTCATATATTAAATAAATTATTTTGAGCATTCAAAACTGGTCAAAATCTTAGATTTCCATAAAACTCCTTAATTATCGTTAATTAGCGATTTTTACGCTATTTAGGTGCATCGTATGGTTTAAACCATAATTAACACCTAAGACTTGTTACCTACTGAATTTTTAAACAAATTTTAATATTATTTCAGTAGGTATAAGTCGTGAACTCAGACTTCCAAAAATGTCCGTAAAAGCATATGTGAAATGACCAAAATACCCTTTCGGGGCATAGTTTGGCCATAAATGGTAAACCTCACATATGTATGATATCTTATTGATGTAATGTGATAAAATAAATATTTTTACTGATTACCAAAGACCAGAACCTCGGTTTGCTTTAAAACCTCTTTTATAAAGGGTAAAATGACCAAAATGCCCTTACGAGACTTAATTTGGTTTTAATTACTTTTTGGGCGTATATGTTAACATCCTACTGATGTATTAACAAATTCTAAGCATAATAACAAATGGAACTTGTATATGGTTCATTTGGTTGCCCGTTACGCATTTACGCGTTCCGATCGGTTTATGTAACTAGTTTACGTAAGTTTGCCGAAACGGGTTTAACCTTATTGTTTTTATCTCAAAATCCGGCATGTGTTTAGTTTACCCATAATATACAAGTATCCAAACTTGTTGGGTCTAAATAACATTCTATTCCGGTCATCGCTTAATCTAGCGTATCGTACCGCTTTAGATACTTTGAGCTAGCCGGTCTAAGTCTACAACTTAAATAAGACCATTAGCATTCTGAATTGGTTATATATTACCATCACTCCAGACTAGAGCCACCCGGTAAAAGCTACCTGCATTTAGATAGATTGGATACGACTGAGTTATTTTGCTGTGAATCAAGTATTAGCTCAGGTAAATACTTTTAACTTATTTTCCCTTATACGGGCTTGGGATACGGTAGATTAATACCGCTTGGTCGGGTGTGGATCAATCAAACGCCGGATTGTGGCTAGTAAATCCACAAAACCTGTTTTGATACTGTTCTGTTAATAACTTAAACATTGGGGGTTAACGACCGTGTCCTGGATATATCCTTGGCTCATTCATTTGTAAATGGCCACGACCGATGCGCAGGGTGTAGGCATACACCGAAAAGATGCCAATAATAAATTATTAATTACCCACAAGTTGGGGATAACTCCTTTATGGGTTTTATAAGTGGTGAGTCGTTCAATCATGTCTCAGTCTCTGTACTGGGCCCCAGATGTATGGTAAACATGTAATTCAATATACAAGATTATCTTTAAATAATTGTCCCAAGTTATAAAAGGTTTTGTGCCTTGTGCACTTAAATCAATTTTCATAAACTCTTTTCAAATGAGTCGGTTAAATTGTATTTACCAGTGAAAACTGACGTATTTTCAAAAGGCTAAGTGGCAGGTACTACTCGTAATAGGCTGGGAGTTGCTCGGTGTCGAAAAAGAGGATCTTGCAAATCCTTAAAGATGCCATAAAGTCTGCTAAGCTTCATTTTATACATTCTGTAATGATCCTCCTGTGGATTTGATATTGCAGACTCGTCTATAATAAATACTTTGATATTTTCAGACATTTGAGTTTGTAATAATATTTAATAATCCAAGACTTCCGCTGTGCTATTCTATGTATGTTTGACCATGATGATATCAACTACGTCACGATACTCCCCACCGGGCCCACCAGTGACATGTGGAAATATCGGGGTGTGACAGGTTGGTATCAGAGCCAACATTGAGTGAATTAAACACTAGTCTTTTGTGTTTAATCTCAATGACACAGTAGCATATTCCTTAGACCCTATGAGTCTAGACTTAACATAGGAATGCTCTCATCCCTATTAAGTAAACATTGTTTTCGATTTTATGTATTTTAAATAAGTCGCTAAGCAAGGAAGCCATTGATAAAGATTCTCCTCATCCGAAGTTAAGGAGTGCCAAGCTTCATAATACGACTAGAATAAGCGTGCGACCGATTTGGAGGAAGACCTTTATGGATTCATTCCCAAAACCAAACCCATTTTAATTGCAATCAGACTTCAGAGTCCATACCGGAGGTCCCTGAGGCTCAAATTTTAAAGTCTGTGCCAGTGGAGACCATACCAGGTGGTCCCTGAGGCTCCCGTATTGAAAATAATACCAGTGGATCCTAATGATCCCTATTTCTTGCCTTCAAATTTTGAAATTCCAGATTTGGATTGTATCAGTCAAAACCCAATCCGTGATCCATATCATTCCTTAACCATTGAATCCTTGAATTCTACTTCTATAACGGATCCTGATTGGAACACCTACCTTATTCATTGAAGATCTTGAGTATCTCTACCATTTACGGTAAACAAAGAAGAGAAACAATTGAAATGGAGTAAGGGAGGCGTTAGAAAATCCTTCTTTCATAATATTCTTTGTCCTTTAAGTCCTTATAAGGACCTATCTCTTCTATTTAATCCCTGTGTGGACACACCTTTTAACTTAATACCCTATATGGGCATTTGCTATTTAGTCCTTTCATGGACATTATGATACAATATAGTCCCTTGTGGACATTATATTCCAACAAATTCCCTCGGTGGACATACTATTTCATCATAGTCCTTTCATGGACATGTGATTTTATTAAAATCCCTTTTGTGGATACACTATTTTAAAATAGTCCTCCCGTGGACTTGATATTTCAATATAGTCCTCTCATGGACATTATACTTCTTTATAGTCCCTTCATGGGCATAGTATTTCATTAAAAGTCTTTTCGTAGACATATTATTTTATCAGAGTCCCCTGGCGGACATAATAATTCATTATAGTCTTTTCAAGGACATAGTATTTCATCATAGTCCCTTCGAGGGCATACTGATTCTTTAAAGTCTCTTTTTGGACATATTATTCCATTAAGATCCCTTGTGGACGTGATATTTTATCATAAGTCCCTTTAAGGGCATATTGTTTCATTAATAAGTCCCATCGAGGACGTACCCTTTGACATAAAGTCCCTACGAGGACAATTGTTTATTAACGTCCCTTTATGGACATACTATTTCATAAAAGTCCCAATGCGGACATATTTTATAGTCCCTTTTCGGACTTATATTTCCTTTTAGTCCCTGCATGGACTAGAGTTATTTAAAAGTCCTTGTGAGGACACCTGTACAGCAAAGCCCTTTCGTGTGCACGCTGTACCAATATAGTCCTTTTATGGACATGATATTTCATTAGAATCCCTTTGGGGATATGCTATTTTGAAATAGTCCCTTTAAGGACATGATATTTCATTATAACCCCTATGTGGACTTATAATATTTTATAGTCCTTATACGGACTTATATTTTCCTCTTAGTCCTCTGTGGACAAATATATTACTAAAAGTCCTGATTAAGGCTCTATTGTAAATTCCTAATAATCTAGGAAAGTTTTGAAAATTTTATGTAGGTATTCATTTCGTCCTTTATCCAACAATAGTTCTGAATTTTACTCAAACTTTATCGATCAGCCGAAAATTTTCAAAAGATCCTCTTAATGGTATAACCTAGCCTATATGTTTACGAACATGGCTATGATGGTAAAACCCTCTTAAGATAATTAATCTTTGTTAACATCTGAGAACATGTTAACATTCCTGGCTGTGTGACTTGAGAGACCACACTAGCTTCCAAAAGTACTTGGACTTTTCCAAGCCACCTTCATAGCCTATATGATCGATACGAATCATGGCTATCAAACAACAGTATGAAGTATACACCAAAACATCCAATTAAGATGTATGCCTACGGGCGACGGTGTATTCATGACAATGATAGTTTTAATTTATAAACTTCTTGTCAAAAGGCGATGAACTATGTTCGACCCTTAAAAAAATCACTGATCCAAGAAATCATTGATTATGTTTTAATTATCCTTGTGGCAAGGCCTTTTGTGCCATCAAACTGCCCTTCGAGACAAGCCATGTGCTATATGAGGACGTCTCTATGACATTAACATTGTGATCTTTATGATCCCCTGTCCAAGGTAATGAGCTGTGCTCAAGCCTAATAGTCTACATGGTCAATGCGATCATGACTAAAATCATCAGTACAATGATTGAATCTGACATCCTTAATGATGATTTGCCTAAGGGCTATATTATATTGTCCATCTGAGACCAGGCAATTGTAATCTTTTGTGAGTCTTTGCCCAAGGGGGTGAGCCATGCTCAAATCCCACAGTCTATATGATCACTGCGATCCTAACTGGTATCATCAATATGATGATCATAATATTAACATCCCTTGTGATGAAATGCCTACGGACTACACTTTACTCTATTGTCAATAAGACAAAGTTAGTGGTGGTCTTTATGACCCCCTGTACAAAGTGATGGGTTATACCCAACCCCAACAGTCTATATGATCAGTATGATCATGACTAATATCATCAAATGCAATGATGATACATGAACATCCATTAGTGATGTCAATTGGGTTACCTTTGTGCCAAATAAGTCATCTTTAGAGACAATGAAAGTTGTAGTTTATGACTCCCTGTCCAAAGGTGAAGAACTATGTTCAAACCTGGAAGCCTCTAATCCAATAAGATGACGACTTATAAACTAATGTCCTTGATGACAAATCAATGAGTTATGTTTTAAAGTTATTCGTGACAAGCTAATGTGCTATTCTGTGTATGTTTGACCATGATGATATCAACTACGTCACGATTGTAACACCCCAAAAACCGGTACTTAATTAAATTAAATGAAAATGAACAAAAGTAACCTAATTAAGGGATTATGATAAAAGGATAGGTTAAGAATTTGAAGTAATGCTTAATTTAAATGCTTATCAAATTAGAAGGGGTTAATGTGTAAGATTTTTATAATTAAGGTTTGATATTGGTAAACCCAAAAACACACTCTTGTGTGCGTAACTGGGATCGATCAAGGGCAGGGAAAAACAAGGGTTACCTTGTTCTTGCAAGAATTCAGCAATTGACAAGGAGAAATCAAGTTTAATTGCTGCATGTTCTAAAACTTCAAACATCTAAGCATATTTAGTAGATTGGTAAGTCGAATTTTTGAATTTGGTGAATTTTAGAGAAAGGGGTTTCGACCCGAACAAGATCCGTGGCATGATTTGTGTTGTTTAGGTGATAAGGGCACTCCCTAGTGTAGGAATCATGCTCAATTTTAGTTAATTGAAAGAAACCCACTTGGTGGAATTGTGTCATGGTTAACAAGTATCATAGTGATTATGAATTCATGTATTCTTGTTATATGATCTTGTTTGAATTACTTGAATGCTAGATAATTTGATGTAGAGTAAAGAGTTTTAAGAAAATTGGTTGTATAATGATGATATGTAGGTGAATTAGTAAACTATGCTTCAAATAATTGTACATTATGCTTATTTAGTGTAACGCACACAAGGTGTTTGATGAAATGCTTGAAAGAACAATTATGTGTAATATAGAGGAATTAACGAAATGAAATCGGGGTACTAAAAGAATGAAATTATGTATTGGTATAGGCGTGAAGGAAGAAGGCTCAAGTGCTAAGAAAACGGAAGGTTCACAAGATCGAGGTATGATCCGTTTCATACGAAAGTTTACTTTTTATTTATTCGTTAGCAATTATATTGAACGACCCTTGTTACAAGAATTATCTTATGTTTTTAGTTATTTGCGGTGTTAATAAAAGAATGGTGAATCCCTGGCGGATTCGTTTATGCAAAAGAAGGATTATGCTAAGTTATGCAAGCCGACCGGTTTTTTACAACTAGGTCGGGTAATGATATGAGACATCCGTCTAGAACGGGTGGTCATGTAAGCAAAATCGTATGCAAAAAGGTTCAGTCCGATATACGGATAGAACGAAAGATTTTTTTTTTTTAGTGAAAGCAATTAACCCGATGATATCGGGTCGGATGTGAAATGCTTAAATCTCATTATGAGATTGTATGCCATACCCACTAAATGGGTAATCGAATGCGTATAAGAAATGGAAGTATTTGGATGATTGTAAATACCATGTTGATATTGTGGACTAAATAAGCGCCTTTACTAACTTTTTAAAGTTTGATGTTTAATGTAGGTAAATCCTCGACTTAGGCGATTGGACGACTTGGAACGTGCACACTTGATTTACGCCCGCTACTCGCTTCCGTTGTTAAATCTTTTTGGAATGGTTTTAAGTCTTGGTCTTATGTATTTATGTCTAGTTGATATGTTGACATCTTGGTCGTAGGGTAAAAGTTGGTAAATGGAGTCACGTCGTGACCCATGTAGACTTCGTTTGTTTTGTGTTTTTGTCTAGGATGTATAAGTGGTTAAGTTTGGTTTGTAGAACAGGTGGTTAATGATGTCAAACGAATAGGTCATGTCGAAATTTTCAAAAATATAATCCTACTTATTTGTACGTATTTAATGGTGGGATTTGGGGCGTAACAAGTTGGTATCAGAGCCTAGGTTTGAGGGATTCGAGCTGGAGTAATAGCGCTTGAACTCAAACCAATGGCTCTCGCGAAGGTGTGCTCGTTCCGAGATCGTCAACGAGGTAAAGTTTTAAATATTTGTTTAGTATGAGAATGTATAATGCGACACGGATGAGTTTTAAGATTGAGTATGCTAAGAAGTTATAAGATGGGTAAAATAAGAAGCCCCTGGACCCGGGTAGCTGGAAATATACTCGGGAAATGGTCGGAAAAGCCTAAAATGAGTTCAGCATCGTTTCAGCAGAGGAGAGGCCGTCGCCGACGGGCCCCTGGCCGTCGCCGACGCCCCCCCATGTGTCGACGCCTTACTTACCTGCTTACGGGTGAAGGTGGCCGACGCCACAATCCTGAACCCGTCGCCGACGGGAGGCTAGACCGTCGCCGACGGCTAGCGGAAGTCTGCTTCGCTGAAACTTTTTAATTAATGTCCTTTTTCATATTTCGAGTTCCCGAATTAATTGAAAGCCTATTTTTTTTGTCGGGTAAGGCCCATATAAGACCTATAAGGATAGATGTAACCACGGATAGAGGTTACAATCGAATGAAACCATAAAAGCCGAAAGTAATACGTCAAATAATATGGACAAATGGAGGAAACCTTAAAAAAAATGGATAAAGGCTTGAAATGTGAAAGTATAAAAGAAATGAACCAAATGACATGAAATGGAATAAGTAAATGCTGATTAATGAACAATGATATATACCGAAAGTTTGTGATTTGTATTAAACGAAAATATGCTATTGTATAGATGGCTGATGCAAGCAACGTTAATGATAATGACGATGTGGCTAGACAAGAAGCGTTCGAGAACAAAGTTACGGAAGTAGCGGAAGGGGTTATGCAAGCCAATCTTCCACGGTTGGCTCAGGAGGTAGAAAGCCGAGTTCTGGGGGTTGTGGATGCTATGATGACCAGTAAGATTGAGGAATTGAAAGAACTAATTGAGGGGTCTAGAAGTAAAGGTAAGGAACGACGATGCACGTATAAAGACTTTATGGCGTGCAATCCGGCAACGTATGATGGTAAAATTGATCCGATCGCATGCCAAAGATGGATTTCAAATATAGAAGCAGTGTTCATTCGAAGTCGTTGTGATAACGAAGATAAGGTGATGTTCGCCACCGGCTAACTCACTTTTCAGGCAAAGGATTGGTGGGATGCACACAGTAAAGAGATAGGTGAAGAAAGGCTCCAAACAATGACCTGGCAAGAGTTTAAAGATCCTTTCATGAAATATCACTGCCCTCAGTCCGCCGTTGATAAGATTCAAGAGGATTTCTTACGCCTCCGACAGAAGAATGAGACGATAAATGAGATATCAAACACCTTCTTGGATAAGATGAAGTTTTGTGGAGAGTTTGTGCAAACTGAAAGGATGAAGATTAACCGCTTTTATGGCGTGTTAAAGGCAGAATTTAGGGAGTTCATCACTCCCTCGAAGTGTGAGACTCTTGATGAGCTCATCAATTTAGCGCGGGATAGAGAAATCGAGATCAAGAGGCAAGAAGAGCGTGGGGAAAAGAGACCCAACGAAAAGGGTGGAAATCCGACCCCGGCCAAAAAGGGGAAGTATCAGGAGCAAGGAAGAAAGGATAAGTCGAAGAGTGGTATCACGCCGTGCAAGACTTGTGGAAAACTTCATACGGGGGAATGTTTGTTAGGCAAGAAAGGGTGTTACAAATGCGGTAAGGAAGGACACTCATCTTATCAATGTCCGAGTAGCCCAAAAACTTGTTTCAACTGTTTCGAAAAGGGGCACATCAAATCTGAGTGCCCGAAACTCCAGCAGGAGTCGAAGAAGGAAGATAAGAAACAAGAAGGTTCTAGGGCCAAGGGTAGAATGTACCAAATTACATCCGAAGAAGCCAAGTCTCTCCCGAATGTGATTTCAGGTATCTTTTTACTAAACTCCATACCGGTTTATGTCCTATTTGATACTGGAGCTACTATGTCGTTTATTTCGAATGAAATCATACAACATCCGTCCTTTAAGATCGAACGAATGCCAATGCCTTTAGAAGTAGAAATAGCCGATAGCAAGATGTATATGTTACATGAGGTTTGTAGAAATTGTAAATTCACTATAGAAGATGAAGAATTTGACATCGACCTGATACCCATGGTTTTGGGGGAATTTAAAATGATCGTGGGGATGGATTGGTTGGCGCGACACCATGTGGAGATTAACTGTGAAACTAAAGTGATGGTTATTCAAGCTCCAAGTGGAAAACAATTAAGTATTCAAGGAGAGAGAAACGTGGAAACCAAGTTGTGTACCTTGGTCCAAGCTTATAAGTACGTACTTAACGGGAGTAGAGCATACTTAGCTTATGTAGGAAATGCCCAACAAACCCTCCCGAAGCTTGAAGACGTTGAGGTCGTGAACGAATTTCCGGATATATTTCCGGAAGAACTGCCGGGACTTCCTCCCGAAAGGGAGATAGAGTTTCGCATCGAATTAAATCCGGGTGCGAAGCCTGTTGCGAAGGCTCCCTATAGACTTGCCCCCACCGAGATGCGGGAATTAATGACACAGTTGCAAGATCTTCTAGATAAGGGTTTCATACGCCCGAGTGTGTCGCCTTGGGGAGCACCCGTCCTTTTTGTTAAAAAGAAAGACGGGTCGATGCGCATGTGCATCGACTATAGAGAATTAAACAAACTAACCATAAAGAACCGCTACCCTTTACCTAGAATTGACGACCTTTTTGATCAATTACAAGGGGCGAGCTGGTTCTCCAAGATAGACCTGCGTTCGGGGTACCATCAAGTTAGAGTACGGGAGGAGGATATTCCAAAGACTGCATTTAGAACCCGTTATGGGCACTATGAATTTTTAGTCATGTCCTTTGGATTGACGAACGCGCCGGCTGCGTTTATGGATCTTATGAACCGGGTGTGCCGACCCATGTTAGACAAATCGGTAATCGTGTTCATAGATGATATCTTAGTCTATTCGCGAAGCAAAGCTGAACATGCAATGCACTTGCGCGAAGTACTTGAAATTCTCCGCAAGGAGAAACTTTACGCAAAATTTTCAAAATGTGCCTTTTGGCTCAGAGAGGTGCAATTCCTGGGTCACGTGATCAATGCGGAGGGTGTTTTAGTTGATCCTTCAAAGATTGATGCTGTAATGAAGTGGGTCTCTCCGAAGAACCCGACAGAGATAAGAAGTTTTCTGGGCCTTGCCGGGTACTATAGAAGGTTCATACAGGATTTTTCGAAGATAGCCCTACCCTTAACGAAACTGAAAAGAAAGAAAGAGAAGTTTGTGTGGGGTAAAGATCAGGAGGAGGCTTTTCAAATGTTAAAGGAGAAACTATCCCGTCCTCCGGTTCTGACATTACCGGATGGAACTGAAGACTTGGTGGTCTATTCAGACGCTTCACACCAGGGATTAGGCTGCGTCTTGATGCAAAGGGGAAGGGTCATCGCTTATGCTTCAAGACAATTGAAGCCGCATGAAGTAAACTACCCGACTCACGATCTAGAATTGGCAGCGGTAGTGTTTGCCTTAAAAATTTGGAGACATTATTTGTACGGCCCGAGATGCACTATTTACTCAGATCATAAAAGCCTCAAGTATCTTTTCGAGCAGAAAGATTTAAATATGAGGCAACGGAGATGGCTGGAACTTATCAAGGATTATGATTGTGATATTCTTTATCACCCGGGAAAAGCAAACGTGGTAGCCGATGCGTTAAGCCGAAGAGAGTATCCGACTCCTTTTCGTGTAAAGTCCATGAAGATGATTGTTACGCCACGGTTACTTGAAATGATACGTGAATCTCAAATAAAGTCGCTTGGAGCGGAAGACTTAAAGAAGGAAAGACTAAAAGGTGTAATCGATAAATTAGAAGAAAATTCGATCGGACTCAAAACGCGATTCGGCCGAATTTGGATACCCCGATTCTGTGAAGTCAAGGCTGCTCTACTCGACGAGGCACATAAGTCTCGATATTCGGTCCACCCTGGGGCTACAAAGATGTATCAAGATTTAAAAACCAACTATTGGTGGCCGGGCATGAAACGTGATATCGTCAAGTATGTCGCAAAATGCTTAACGTGTTCTCAAGTGAAGGCAGAACACCAAAAGCCTTACGGAGAATCACAACCATTGGGGATACCGTTGTGGAAATGGGAAGAACTAACGATGGATTTAGTAACCAAGCTTCCAAGAACGAAAAAGGGGTATGATACAATATGGGTAATCGTAGATCGACTTACGAAGAGCGCCCACTTTCTACCCATTAAAGAAGCTTATTCTTCCGAGAAAATGGCAGAAATCTACATGAACGAGGTCGTGTCTCGACATGGGGTGCCTGTGTCAATCATCTCGGATCGTGATACTAGATTTACCTCTCGCTACTGGCAAAGATTTCACGAAAGCGTGGGAACGAGATTGCACATAAGTACCGCCTACCACCCTCAAACTGACGGCCAGTCAGAAAGAACCATTCAAACACTTATTGATATGTTGAGGGCGTGTGCCTTAGATTTTGGGGGAAATTGGGATGACCATTTACCACTAGTGGAATTTTCTTATAATAATAGTTACCACAGTGGCATTCAAATGGCACCATACGAATTACTATATGGAAGGAAGTGTAGAACTCCCGTATGTTGGGGTGAAGTGGGGCAAAGGGAGCTCGCGCCAATTGATTTAATAGCAATGACAAATGAAAAGATTGAATTAATTAGGACTCGTTTGAAAGCTGCCCAGGATCGACAAAAAGCTTATGGAGATAAGAGAAAGCGTCCTATTGAATTTCAAGTTGGAGATTTCGTTCTGTTGAAGGTGTCGCCATGGAAAGGCATAATCCGTTTTCGTAAACGGGGTAAATTAGGTCCTCGGTATATTGGGCCGTTTAAAATCTTGGCTCGTGTTGGAAGGGTTGCATATCGATTAGAATTACCGCCTACTTTAGACGGAATTCACAATACCTTCCACGTGTCGCAATTGAGAAAATGTCTTGCGGATGAAACCGCGTTAGTACCTCTCGATGACATTGAGTTGGACGAGGGGTTGAATTATATCGAAAGACCAATAGCCATCAAAGATGTCAAGTTGAAGAAGCTCCGCAACAAGACGGTCCGACAGGTGTTGGTACAATGGCAACACCGAAAGGGTTCAGAACTCACATGGGAAACGGAAGATGAGATGAGAAGACACTATCCCTTTCTTTTTGGTATGTGCACATTTAAGATTTATTAAATATCCAGGTTTCGGGGACGAAACCTCTTTTAAGGGGGGTAGATTTGTAACACCCCAAAAACCGGTACTTAATTAAATTAAATGAAAATGAACAAAAGTAACCTAATTAAGGGATTATGATAAAAGGATAGGTTAAGAATTTGAAGTAATGCTTAATTTAAATGCTTATCAAATTAGAAGGGGTTAATGTGTAAGATTTTTATAATTAAGGTTTGATATTGGTAAACCCAAAAACACACTCTTGTGTGCGTAACTGGGATCGATCAAGGGCAGGGAAAAACAAGGGTTACCTTGTTCTTGCAAGAATTCAGCAATTGACAAGGAGAAATCAAGTTTAATTGCTGCATGTTCTAAAACTTCAAACATCTAAGCATATTTAGTAGATTGGTAAGTCGAATTTTTGAATTTGGTGAATTTTAGAGAAAGGGGTTTCGACCCGAACAAGATCCGTGGCATGATTTGTGTTGTTTAGGTGATAAGGGCACTCCCTAGTGTAGGAATCATGCTCAATTTTAGTTAATTGAAAGAAACCCACTTGGTGGAATTGTGTCATGGTTAACAAGTATCATAGTGATTATGAATTCATGTATTCTTGTTATATGATCTTGTTTGAATTACTTGAATGCTAGATAATTTGATGTAGAGTAAAGAGTTTTAAGAAAATTGGTTGTATAATGATGATATGTAGGTGAATTAGTAAACTATGCTTCAAATAATTGTACATTATGCTTATTTAGTGTAACGCACACAAGGTGTTTGATGAAATGCTTGAAAGAACAATTATGTGTAATATAGAGGAATTAACGAAATGAAATCGGGGTACTAAAAGAATGAAATTATGTATTGGTATAGGCGTGAAGGAAGAAGGCTCAAGTGCTAAGAAAACGGAAGGTTCACAAGATCGAGGTATGATCCGTTTCATACGAAAGTTTACTTTTTATTTATTCGTTAGCAATTATATTGAACGACCCTTGTTACAAGAATTATCTTATGTTTTTAGTTATTTGCGGTGTTAATAAAAGAATGGTGAATCCCTGGCGGATTCGTTTATGCAAAAGAAGGATTATGCTAAGTTATGCAAGTCGACCGGTTTTTTACAACTAGGTCGGGTAATGATATGAGACATCCGTCTAGAACGGGTGGTCATGTAAGCAAAATCGTATGCAAAAAGGTTCAGTCCGATATACGGATAGAACGAAAGATTTTTTTTTTTTTAGTGAAAGCAATTAACCCGATGATATCGGGTCGGATGTGAAATGCTTAAATCTCATTATGAGATTGTATGCCATACCCACTAAATGGGTAATCGAATGCGTATAAGAAATGGAAGTATTTGGATGATTGTAAATACCATGTTGATATTGTGGACTAAATAAGCGCCTTTACTAACTTTTTAAAGTTTGATGTTTAATGTAGGTAAATCCTCGACTTAGGCGATTGGACGACTTGGAACGTGCACACTTGATTTACGCCCGCTACTCGCTTCCGTTGTTAAATCTTTTTGGAATGGTTTTAAGTCTTGGTCTTATGTATTTATGTCTAGTTGATATGTTGACATCTTGGTCGTAGGGTAAAAGTTGGTAAATGGAGTCACGTCGTGACCCATGTAGACTTCGTTTGTTTTGTGTTTTTGTCTAGGATGTATAAGTGGTTAAGTTTGGTTTGTAGAACAGGTGGTTAATGATGTCAAACGAATAGGTCATGTCGAAATTTTCAAAAATATAATCCTACTTATTTGTACGTATTTAATGGTGGGATTTGGGGCGTAACAACGATACTCCCCACCGGGCCCACCGGTGACATGTGGAAATATCGGGGTGTGACATGGGCTCAAATTTTCTCATTAGATAGATTATTTATTTCTTTTAATAAAAGATATGCCACAAATAGGGATGAGCTCGGTACCAACCGGTCCCAAAAATTCTAAAACATGGGTACGGGTACCGAAAATACCCGGTACTGTCGGTACCGGTACAGGCTACCGATAACGCTTATTGTCGGTACACTAAAAATCGAATCGGATCGGGAAATTCGAAACCGATACCTGGTACCATTTGCTCATTCCCATGCCACAACACATTTTACTATTGTCAATTCATTTGTTTTTCACTGTCATTTTACCATTTATTAATAATTGATAGATCAGTTTGCCAAGAAAATGTATTGTTTTGAACATTTATCATGTCTAATTGTATAGGTTGATAAGGTACAAGTGACCCGGGAAGCAATTGTTATTGGCGATGGTGATGACAACGATGGATGGGCGCCAAAATTGGAGGTGGAGGATAACTACAATGCACATCTTTGATTTTTGTGTTTTTATGTATTAGAAGTTAATATGTGTTTGTAGAGGATTTGAATGTTTTTCTGATATATTCTGCGCATTTGACATAGCATGACACGTGTTCGATGCAACAAGAGAGAGGCTTTCGATATGAGCTATATGGTATAAAACACTTGGAGCGATTGCAGGTGAGCCGATGTTAGAGATGACATGATTGAAGGAAGAGGCTAAAACGCTGGTTGAGGTAAATACAATTTGCAATTTTGGTTGAACTTGTGAAACATTGTATGGTATAATTGTGAATTGAAGTTTATTCCTGTTGTGCAGCAACAACTTGCAGCAGAGAGAAAGTGCGTAAACAGCAGAGTGAGACCTTGAAAGCGAACTACAAGTATGAGCTGATTGATGGTGCACAAGACGTGGGATGGTGAACTGTTTTGCTAGCCATTATGGGAAATAAAAACTCGACGACGACTATTCTGATGCTTCTAAGCTTCTTGACATATGTAACTTCATAGTTTAAGTGAAAGTGCTGCTTAAGAAAAAAATTTTAGGTCGTTTATATTTGTGTAATGCCATTAATTTCTGTTTTGATTGATTTATATTGGCTGTAGATTGGAGGCTGCTAGCATCTTCAGGTCATCCTCTTTAAACTTCAACTCGCTTGAACTTATGTTCATTTTTTTGCAGCCATCAAAGTAACTCAAATTGCAAGCCTAACAACTAAAACTTTAGGTACGACTTATTTTTTCATCGCTTTTTGTTACATTACCACGTACCCTTTACATTTAAAGCTCAAATACCTATACTTAACTTGCTTCATTTAACAAAGAAACTGAGAGAGAGAGAGAGAGAGAGAGAGAGAGAGAGAGAGAGAGAGAGAGAGAGAGAGAGAGAGAGAGAGAGAGAGAGAGAGAGAGAGAGATGGCGGTGCAAGTGCATTGATTTCGCTAGAGTTACTAGATTGCATATGACGACGCATCTTAATTTCACCATCCAACACGCTTTCCATCAAACGTGTATAAGATTCATAAAATAAACCCATTCATAAGCAGATGGGTCAAATTAAAATCTCTATTCTTAATATTGTATGCATATCTTGGCTCTCACATAAAGTTGTAAACATTTTAGGCAACAATGACTATTGTGTGACTAAAGAAACTTTGATGGACCGATTAAGTACCAACATAAATGCAGCATGCTAACTTATTCCCCAAAAGTGCAGGTTTGTAACTTTCATTAGCTGATGTTTTCTAATGAGGTATTTTTTATTGTTACTTTTGAGAACGAGGAGATATAATCCCGCATGAGATGCAATACACTATAGTCTAGAGATGAGCATTTGGTATGGGTACGGGTACCGGTACCCATTTTACCAGTTTTCCGGTACCGTATCGGTATCGGTATATTCGGTACTGGTACAAGTTTTCCCCATTTTTCAGTACCAAACGGGTACCATGCTCAGATATTCAAATACACACTCTTTTATATCAATAAATAAAATTACCCTTTTCTAAAAACAATAAAGTGGATCAAGATTAGTTTGAACATTTTCAAAAGTTGAAATAGTTTGTTGAAAAAGGTATTTTTGTTGCACAATTAAAAGGGCCATTCATGGATGATAGCAAATAAGGTCTTTTTGTTCGTTGCTGATATCAAATTTGCATTCAAGGTCAAATTAAGTGACTTGCTTAGTTAAATTCACCGATTGCAATAATGGGCTGTATGGTGATTTATTGTGAGATCAAATGACTGAAGGTTTTGGTCAAACTCAGATTTGGTGCATGTAAATTTACTATTGGATACATGTATTTAAGCATCTCTTGATAACCATAACTAAGATACTAACTTGCGCAATCACTTGATCAATTTTCTTTGTAATCTTCTAAACTCACAGTTGTTATTTTCAAATGTCATTGGAAATGGCAATACCATAAGGCTGTATTTACTAATATTAAATTTATTTTCTACAACAGGTGTTGCGTCTAGGAAACCATCACCGACTATATTTCAATTGCGAACTATATGTTTTCCGATGAGGTGGTGAGTAGTTTGCTTGATAACAACACATGGCCATATTGGCCCGAAGATAATCCGATTTCCAATGCTAGCGTGTGGCGGAATCGTGTTGATATCGTACCAGTTCCGAACCAAACCGATTATCTAACGAACTTTTGTCGTGCTCCCGCTCGAGCTGGTGCTTATATATGTTAATTTTAGGAAACTCACCATAGATGTAAAATGATAAATTGTTAGCTTGCTTTTAAAGAGGCTTATGGGTTCAAAAAACTTCAGACCTAAGGTGAGTGTTTCACACACTCAAGTCCTGTGCG
This sequence comes from Helianthus annuus, assembly GCF_002127325.2. Lineage (NCBI taxonomy): Eukaryota > Viridiplantae > Streptophyta > Magnoliopsida > Asterales > Asteraceae > Helianthus > Helianthus annuus. The sequence goes on along the minus strand of NC_035449.2, from coordinate 188,546,665 downwards.
ATATGTATTTATTTTTATAAACTGTTTTCATTAAAAAAATTATGAACCCAAAGACGTGTATCACATATTTAAACTTTTTTTTAACTTATTTTGATTATTAGGTTATGAAATCGGATTTTTAATAATTACTATATATAAATACTATGTAACTTGAGTTATAAGAGATTCTACATTTAACTATTTCTTATTTAATGTAACATTTAATCTCATTTATAAAAAGATGATTATTATAAATTTTATATTTACATTGTTTAACATGTGTAGTATACCGGATATATAACTTATTACTAATATTAGACAAAGATTGAAAACTTACAAATTGACAACAAATGTGGTTTAGAATGAAAGTTTTAGAGTTCCGATTTATTTATTTGTTTGTGAAATAATTGTAATTTAAATTTTTATAGATTTAATGCACATTTCTTTCATTTCGAAATATTATTTACCGACTTATAAATTAAATGTTTAACATTTTTAACCAGTCTAGTACACGAGTATTTAAACTTTTAATTTATATATTGCATGCAAGATCACCGATACGAGAAGGTTTCAAGTTTTATTTGTAAAGCATTTGGATAAGAATAGGTGAAAGTATTAAAGTAGTTTAAACAAAGCAAATGAAAAAGATAACAATGATGGGAATAAAAACGACATTGATTGTCACGATGAAAAAGATAGATCTCAAACATTCAAGCTTGGGGTAATTGTACTAAATTTACTATTGTTGTATTCATGTATTTCAATTATTTTGTGTACTCACTAACATTTTCATTAATATTTCAACGTATATAAAATTATAATTTTTATCTCACAATTTTAAAGGACTTAGGGGCTGTTTGGTAGCCTCTGAATGGTTATTAAGAGGCTACCTCTTAATGAAACCATTAAGAATTTTACCAATGAGAAGGTAGAAGAATGTGATATGTGATGATTTACCATTCAGGGGTTACCTCTTAACCATTCAGACTTGAGGTTACCTCTTATTCATTCAGAGGTTTTAAACCATTAAGAGGTAGCATCTGAATGGTCATTAAGAGGCTACCAAACAGTTTTCCTGTTTAGCCACCCGTGCAAGGGCGTGGCTTAAGAGGGGCCGGGAGGGGCGCCCGACCCCCCGAACTTTTCGCTCAGTAGTGTTATATATGTAGTTTTCGTATAGAAAATTTTGGGTATATACGTTTTCGACCCCCCGGTTCTATAGAAATTTCCCCCCCCCCCTCCCGTTTTCATGGTCAAGCTTCGCCACTGCACCCGTGTAACACACGGGTACTTAGACTAGTTATCATATAAGTAATCACAATACAAGAATATGGAAGATATAGAGTGTAACCGAAAGTAATATAGAAAGTTGAAAGATAACGGTTCAGTTTTGTTATATTTATAATAAATTTTTACGTGTTTCATACGAATCAAAATATTTTGAGTAAAACAAGGATTGTATATTAGATTGAAACATGTCATTTAAGGTTAAGGCTAGCAGTAGGGTCGGCCATGACTGGTTCTTTCATACACATATAAAACTTCTTTTTGAAAAGTATACACATATAAAACTAATGCTTCAAATTATTTAAAAAAGAACTTCTTTTCATTCGTTAATTTCTATAAGAATAAAGTTTGGCATTAGAGACTGACATGCAATGTCATGGTAAGGATGAATTGAGAAAACAAGTTTGTGTTCACACATATTAATTTCAGTCAATTCATTCTTAAAGTATAACAAATGTTTAAAAGTTTAAGAAAATATTGATAATTAAAATTACATGCAATAGCTCACTTGGCAATCCCCATGTGGTTTGGGTTGGGCCGGCTTCCTCCTTGGAGGTCGCCGGTTCGACTCCCGGGTGTTGCATACGGGGGTGGGACGTCCCAATGATGGATCGTATCCTATCGAGGCATGGTGCGGTCTTGAGGGCAACCCGGTTTTACCCAGCTGTTACTCCAGCGAGTCTCTCGTGTGGGGACAGTATGGTTTCCGGGCGGAAATCAGCTTGCGCGGCGACCGAGGCCCAATCGAACATCGCGTCCGAGAGTGCGGGGCTGACGGGAATTGTCTTCGACATGAACCCGATGACCAATAGGTCCAGTACATAAAAAGTCACCTTCCAAAAAAAATAATAAATCTTATCCAACACTTCACTATTTGATTTGTTCATGTCTAAAATATATATTATTTTATTTTGTATTTCTAGACAAAAGTTTAGTGAGAATTATTTTTTATATTATTGATGAATAGTTGTTTGAATTATATGGTGAACAATGAATTTGGTTTACATGATAATTTTGTTGTTGTTGTGTAATAACTAGAATCTATTAGCAATGTATAGAAGAGAATGGGAGTACAAGAGATGAATTTCTTATTGATATCACATACAAAATACATGAGCCACTATATATATAGGCTATAATATTAATACAAACATAAATATGACACGGGGGTTAGAAATGTGGATAGTCACTAATAATGGATGCATTCATAACACTCCCCCTTGACTATCGACATGATGATATACTATTCTTTAATACGCTTGGTGATGCTGTCTCGTTAAAAACCTTGCTAGGAAAACCCAGTGGGACAAAACCTCAGCTAAGGGAAAAAGAGTGCAGCGCGTATTGTCTCCCCCTGATACTTCTGGATCAGGTATGTTGCCTCATTAAGGAAAAAGAGTACATACACTGTGTATATTATGGGTACATTACTCCCCCTCAATTTTACTTGTATATATTGATGATGTTGAATCCAATCTTCTGTGACAATTGCTTGACTTGATATTTGGCGTAGTGTTCTTTGATTTAAGTGTTGTTGTCTACATTGTCTTCATACGGTATGGCTTGAGCTTCTCTTGATCAACTCTAATCTACATACTTCTTAAATATGCTGAAATCTTCGACCTTCATAACTTGTATCTGGATTGAGATCGAACTCTATGCAAGTCTAATATATATCAATCATAACCCAGGACGCCATATTGTTCTTGTGGAACTATCCCGTGTCTCGAGATTGTAAATATGTCAAATAATTATTTAATGCGCTTTATAATTCTGCCTCGTTAAAAACCATGCCAGGAAAACCCAATGGGACAAAACCGTAGCTAAGGGAAAAGAGTGCACTACGCATTATACATAATTAACAACATGATTTATGATGATGTTAAATTAGTACTTCGGGACCTATAAGATAAACTGATACTACTGGATCAGTTATGTTGTCTCGTTAAAAACCTTACCAAGAAAAACCCATTGGGAAAAACTTAGTGAAGGGAAAAAGAGTGCAACATTTGAGATTAGAACTGTAATCTTACCAATACAACGTAATATCAGATGTCGTCTTGTTTGCAAGATACGTCAATGCTCTGATCGCAATTAAGTATGGTACTTCTTGACTAAGTAGTTCAACATCCTTTTCTTGGGGTTGATAAGAATAATTTTTCTATGTCAATTGATCAGACAATTGTTCATGTTCTCAATGAATGAGCTTTTTCTATATAACATCTTCTAGATGTAGTCAGATTGATGAGCAAAAATAGTACATATATACTCGAAACTACAGGTCGAGGATAACTACACTTTGTAAAGGTCATTCAACATTTTTCTCTTTAGTTTGAGAGTTCCCTCTCGATAATGTTTACATTATCACTGTAAGAGTGAAATCTTGTTAAATAGATCTAGCTCATTTTATCAAAATTATACCTCTCTTTTCAGAGTATAGTCGAATGTACCACATACGAGTAGTTTCCTTTAAGATTCATATATATAACATATATGGGGTTATTGTTTCATAATGCTTTGAGCATTTTTAATCCTTCAGGGGTTTTCATACAGATGCCATTTGCAATTGTCTCGTACATGTATACGGTGATGACATCCATAAGTTGTTTTATCTGAAGTCATTCTGAGATTGCGAGGCCGCTTAAACATCTAAAGATTATCGCATCCACTACAGGGGTATACGTTTCCTCATAATCAACTGCTGGGATTTGGGAAAAAACTTTATGTTAAAATGCGTGCCTTACATCGCAAAAACTCATTATTTACGTTTCCTTTTATTTAAAGACACCCATTTATAACCTACTGGTTTGACGTCTATGGGTGTTCGAACTGCTGGTTCGAAAACGTTTAGTTTGTCGAGCAAATTTAGTTCAACCTTAAGTCATGTAGCCATTTTGACTATTTGTGTGCGTACACTCTTGCACACTTTCTATATATGTAATCCTTTTCTTCATTGATTACATCTATTGCTATAGCATAATCAAATATATCATTTTACACGTGTTTCATTACGGTTCCATAGTGTACTTATTTTGTACATAATTCATCGCGATCTCATATTTGTTTGGTACTAGAGTTTCTTTTAGAACTCCATTAGCCTCTTTTGGGGTTTTGACAACAACCTTCTTTAAGGTTTAGTATGCAACCACTTCTGGGGTTTTGTATGCAACCACTTATGGTGTTTTGAGTGCCACCTCTTTTGGGGTTACACCAATTGCGTTACTCTGCTCTTTTTGTGTTTGTGGGTTTTATCTTTTTGGAACCGATTTATCTCTCACAATTTATTAATATGATAATCATTTTGTGAGTACTTCCATTCGAGCAGATAAGTTTAAGCTGGTATATGTGACTTTGTCATCTTATTTGTGTTAGTGAATGCATCTTGTATTTCATTTGTTATTATTTGCAAATACACGCTCTTTCTTTTGGACTTCAGATTTGTATTGACCACTTCAGGGGTCGATATATAATATGATGCATTTTTTTATGTTACCAGTCTTTCATTTTCTTGTCTCCCCCTAAGACTGGGAATACGATGTACATATCCCATTTATATGTTATGGTGGTGCTATTGGTACATAGGTTGCACAACAAAATATAAAAAAAATGGAAACTTGGTTCTCTTCAGGAGACCAGTTGTAATGGGGAGTATTTGTGATAAGCAGTTGGTTTTGAATTGATATAATCAATCGACGAATTCCGTCTCGACTACGTATGCCTCTCATTATATTTCACATTGTGCCCAACAATGGTCCCTACAATTGGGTTGTCAAAGAACAGTGTTAAACCATGTAAAAAAACAACGTTCCATAGTGTTGGGCATATGCTACATACGGGTAGCTAAAAACTCACATGTAACCATGTATGAATGCCACAATCCACACAACTGTACATTTCAATGGTCCCATATAAGAGGGATTGTTTGTAGGAGTCTATTGTTTGGAAGGGCATAAAAATTTATTTGCCACAAAGAAAAACTAACCAGACATATGATAAGGCATTTTGGGAGCAATGTTTTTAGATTACTTAGAGGTGCTAAGGTACCGGTTAGCATGTCTGATTGTTTAGCATATCATGATGCTATCTTGATGACCTATTTGGTCATGCCATGTGGTGAACGTATAAATATTCTAGTAACTTCTGGTTACTCACCATATTTGATTTAATAGAATATTGTGGAAAATTAGTATCATTTCTAGTAACTTCTAATATAGTCTTCTGGCCATATTTGTTATATGATATATTTTAGATATTTAGTACATTTTCTTTTACACCATTCCAAGGTGATGACTTTTCATTCAAACATAGTGGAAACTTAATAAATTTCTTCGGTATACATTAGAATATGATGCATTATGAATTACAAAATTCGATATCAGCGGGTAAACTATCAATGCTCTTCTGGAGCATTTAATATGCTATTAACACGTTGAATAGTATCAATAACGTCTCTACCACGTGAAATATTATAGTTTTAGCCTTTGTTTAGAGGGAAAACATGTACTATTCATAAGGTTTTCCATCACTAGGCTATATGTTAGCCAAAAACGCCAAGTGCGATGAACTAAAATTTGGGTTAAACTTTAAAAATGATTATTAAAAACAAACGGGACTTTGTATACTTTTGGGAGAACTTCGGGTTCTCATCATTGATTTAGGATTCATGTGAGCATCAACACTAACTCAAATGAATTATTATCTATCAATTTAAGTAACTAACATCAGAGTAGTTTACTTAAGCTAAAGTCCATTAATTATTTTCATAGCTATTTTTCATCATTTTCATGTGAGGGCTCATTTCTAATGACTATATCAATGTCTATTAATATTTGTTTAGCAACAACAAACAATTAGAAGAATAACCATACAATTAATTATGATGACTATGCATAGCATTGTAACAAGCTGAAATATCAAATCACTAAAGCATAACAATGTTTATCTCAGCGTAGTTGTTTTGGTAACCAGCTATCAATGAAATTTGTATTAATTTATTTAGCACATTTAACTTGTCAAAAGGCAATACATATAACATATATGCTATCTAAAACAATGAGACCAACAGAAGTATTGCTAAACAACTGAAATCCGTAATATCTACCCATAAGCAAGTTATATGCATGTTAATTATTCACAATTTATATGCATATCAATTACATATATAAATCACACACAATCCTAGGACATTATACGTATACATATATATGTGTGTGAGTGTTAAAGAGATTAAGTTCATATTAATTTGCTTGTCATGTCTAGAAAAAAAAAATATTAAAGATCATTTAAATTAATAAGAATTAATCAAATTTCTAACTAAAAGATATTAATAAGAATCAACTTTCTCAATCATATAATAATTTATGAATCTTTATTACTCGTAAATGAGCTTTCTTATACTAATAAATTTTGTTGCTCAAGAAAATATAACAGGCATCTTGAGAATTTTTGTGTCATGTTAATTTGCAAATAATATCTTTTACCACACAAATATTTTATAGAATCAACTCACATATTTAAATATCTAATAGCAACTAAAGGACTTATACAATTGCAATAACAATGATATACAACAAAGTTGACTAAGTAGTTGTCATATTATAACATATTATCATATAAACATGTGCATTATTGTAATACCAATTGTATTTTGGTAGTTCATCATAAATTGTCTAAATACTAATAACAAAAACTAATTAATGGACTAATCAAAACTCATAACCATAATAATAAAAGCACCTAATGATTTAGAATTTGTAATGTCTCTTTGAAACCCCAAAATCTAAGTAATGTGTAACACCCCAAATTCCGTACGACATGTTAAAATGTTTTATCGCAATACTCTAGTGAAAAGAAATGGTAAATATAAAATTTTACCATTATTAAGAATTATAGCTTCTAGCAAATCTAAAATTTTACATATATGCATGAAGGTTTACTAAGTTAGTATCTAAATATGAGAAAAGTGACATGTTCTAAATGATGAGGGGGTCAAAATGAAAAAGTATGTAATTAAAACCCTTAACAAAAAAAAAAGTCCAGTGCTTCATGTGGGTGTATGTGCGATCGTGAGAAGGGGGACAGGAGGAGCTTTCCCCTCAAAACCCTAACATCCTAAATTCATCAAATTGGAAGGGAAATTGAAGTGTAAATTGATGCATGTATCAAGATTCATGATCATCTAGTGTTCTTTTAACACAAAGTAAGTCAAATTTCATATTTTGGTGATGTACGATAAAGTGGGTTATGTATAATCTATGATTGTAGTAGGAAATTGACATGAATGTTAGATAATATTAACACGTAGAAGTAGTAATATGTTTGATTCTGACCATATTGAAGGTTTTGATTAAAACCCACTTGGTATTTGTAAGAAAGTGAAGGATTGGTGAAGTTTATATGTGAATTAGAGTAATGTTGATGTTCAAGTAGAGTTGTAGAAGATGTTTTGATGAATAATTTGGTAAGAAACAAAATACATATGATTATGATGATAATATATGAAGATTAAATGATTATGATGATCCATGAATGAACAAGGAAAAATGTGTTTTAATTACTTGTACACTATGCCTTATTGATGGTACGCACATAAGGTGTTCGATGAAATGCCTAGGTTTATTTACTTGTGATTTGATATGAATCCTTGTTAAATTGATGTGGTAGGATAGAAATGGAAGTGTGCATAGTTGTTTAACACCATGACGAATAAAGGAAATGCGTATGTAATTAATTCGTATGAAAGCTAAAAGTATGAAAACGTAACATGTAGGAGCGAAGAAGGAAGAAGGCACGGGCCATTCCAAAACACAAGTAGTGCAAGGCCACGGTAAGTTCTTTTGAACTTTATTTACTCTACTAGTAGATTTATGAATGATATTAATTGATAATACGATTCGTGTAAATTCCTTTATAGATAAAGATTGGTTAGATGTAAGAGTTTATGTCGAAAAAGGTTTTAGAAGTTATGTTGTAATGAATGCGAAATAGCAAATCCCTTGCGGATTTGGTTATGCTAATGAAGGTTATGTTAAGCCGTACAAGTCGACCGGTTCTAGTTGGACAAGTCGAGTAAAGATAAGCTACCACCCGTTTTGAATGGGTGGTCATGAATGCTATGACGAAAGCTTGAAATTTAATCCGTTATACGGATGGAAAGAAAGAATTATGTTGAAAGCGATTAACCCGCTGTTACCGGGTTGTAAGTGATAAGCTTGAACCTTATTATGAGGGTATATGCCATTACCCATTTAATTGGGTAAATCGAATGCGTAAGAATAATGAAAGCATATAAACGAATGAAGCTAATATATTGTTACATCGAGTTAAATGAGTACTACGGCTAACTTTTGAAGTCTTGTTATTGAATGTAGGTAAATCCTCACTTTAGGCGATTTGGAGAATTGGAGCGAGCACGTGTCTATGTCATGTTATACTAAACGCTTCCGCTAGATTATTCTCATCCTTTTGGTCCATGACTTGTTATTTTGTCCAACTTTGTTAGTAGTTGTACATTTGTAAAACTTGTCGTCTTTGCTTTTGGTAGTTTTATGTCAACGGGTTCGTAGAATGTTATTTGAATGATTATGTTAAAAACAGGGGGCACGTTCGTTTTACGAACGGGTCATGCCCAATTTTTGTAAAAATTATTATGTAACAAAGTTGGTATTTTGACGTCTTTAAATTATTTTGTAAGTAAATTATTACTATGGAAAAGCGGACCTAACAAGTTGGTATCAGAGCCAAGGTTTGAGGGATTCGAGTTTTTAACGCGATGCTCGAACTCAAACCGGTGGCTCGTTCGAAAGTGTGCTCGCTCCAAGATCGCCAATGAGGTAATAATGTAAGTTTTCGATGAATGCTAGTATATGTAATGAGTTTGAGATGTAAAGTTGAGTTAAATATGTGAAGTAATAATTATGGGTAGCGAAACAATAAATTCCGGGGACCGTACAGCTGGAAACGGACCCGAAAAAGAGTTAGAATGCTAAAAAAAAAAAAAAAAACGAAGCTGCAGCGGATTAATGAATGGCTGTCGCCGACGGCCAGACACCCCGTCGCCGACGCCCCTATATTGGTAGACGGCTTAAGTTCCTGCCTACGGACTAATGTAGGCGACGCACTTATCTGAAGCCCGTCGCCGACGGGGCATGAAGCCGTCGGCGACGGCTAGTGGAATATCAATCCGCTGAAAATTTTATTTTTGTATTATTTTCGCGTTTCGAGTTACCGGATTGTCCGAAAGCCTATTTAAGTGTTCAGGTAGAGTCCAAATAATGCCTAATAAGATATATCTAACCACAATTAGTGATTACGATGGAAAGAGACTTGTAAAGGTCGAGAGTAATGTGTCGAATGACACGAATGAATGCCGAAAGTCTAAAAAGTGGATAAAGTATGAAATGTAGGAATGCGAATGAAGTAAATACGGACTAATGAACTATGATGAATTGAGAGCTTATGAGTTATAATTTAAGTTCTCATACTCCACAGAAATGCCCGTTTTATGTTCCTATTAAGTATTAGAAGATATAATAAGTTATGTAAAGTTATGTAGATCGTTGGCAATAAAGTAAAATTTATAAAAGTCGAATGTAACGAATGGAATGGCATGAAATGAATGACGAATGCATGAAGTGGAGTTGGAATTCGTGTGAAAATTCGGATGAATGTATGCTTTGATAGAATTGTGCACTAGAGGCTTGTACCTTGTACATGAATGGTGTGATGTTTAAGTATATTTAATGATTTGCTCTAGTATGATTAAGAGGCGAATATGTGATAAATGTAAATCATACGAGCTAATTAGTAAAGGATATGTTCAAATTATGATAAATAGATGTTCCGAATGAAATTTTCTAATTGTAGAATCATGGAGCATTAGCATGCGAAAATACGTGTATGTGAATATATATATATATATATATATATATATATATATATATATATATTGATTAGAGGATCACGTAAATGGTACATGAAATCTTGTTATTTAAGTGGATTATGCAACGTGGGCTTCAATACGTTATCCGTGGACTACGGTGGGCATCCCAAATGTAATTTTTATCATTCCTTTAATGTTTATGGGCTTTAAATCAAAGTTTAGGTCCCAAGCCATTAATGTATTTGTATGTAAGTTGTAAGCAAGATCTCGAACGAGTATGTAGGAAGGTATGCGTGTATGTAAATATATATATATATGTGTGTGTGTGTATAAAGGTGCGTGTGAGTGTACGTATGTATGTAGAGATGCAGGAAGGTAGGTATGTATGTAGATGTGTGCGTATGCTTGTAAGAATGTGCGTAAGCATAAATTAGATCCGTATAGTATTAACGTTACTAATTATATGCTTGAGGTTGGTATGAAAATAGAAGTTGTATTGTACTCAGTTTTGATCATATTAATGATTTGTGGTAAAACCCAATTGGAATTGTAAAATGGTGAAGATGTTAAATTGTGAATTTTGTTGGTGCATGAGGTATTACATGATAGTTTTGATAGTTAGACGTGATGTGGAAGTAATGACAATGTGAATTGTTTGAATGTAATGGTTCATGAGATGAATTTGAGAGGAATATGCTTAGGAAACTTGTACATTATGCTTAGAAAGTGGTACGCCCACCAAATGTTTGATGAAATGCTTAGGTGAAAATGGTAAGTGGAATTGTATGCTAACAATGGATAAATATATGTAGACAAATGATAATGATATAATAGATAATAGATCTGCATAAGAATGTGTGTTAGATGAATTGCCAATAGAAATTGGTTTGATAAGATAACATGGTAAGAAACATGAATTAGAATGTTGTAATAGATGATTGATTGTGTTGTGAACGATGAACGTTGAATTGTGTAGATATGGAACAAAGTAGTTAAATAAGTATTTTCATAATGAGCATATCATATGCTTGTGACTAATGAAAGCACTTACATGTGGGAGCATGTGTATGTGAATGTATATGTGACGATGGTTAGGTGACTGTGTGGTTGTAAGCCAATTACATCAAGATTTTTGATATGTGTATATTGATGTTTTTATAGTTTCACATAACAACACGAATAAACAAGGTTAAGTCGTAAGTTATATGTTAACACTATTGACTTCTGAGAGACGACTAAGCGTCTATGCATAAGAAGCATGATTTGACTTATGGTCGTAAAAGTAGGATTTTAGGGAGTTGTATGGAACATGTTAAATCAATACGCGTACTATGAAGGACATGACGAAATATAAGAATTTGAAAGAATGGGAATCTGAGTATATGTCTTACGCTTGTCAGAATTGACTAACGAGAGTCAAATGTGAATGATGCGATCGGTATGATCGTTAACACATACAATTGTTTATGCTATTAGTGATGGAATTACTAAATGTCGTTATGGAAAGATGGCAGGAGTTGATCCGCATATCGAACAAAAAAAAGGTAGAATAGTGGAAAGGAAAGGAAAGTAAGGATCTGGTAAGAAAGCGGAGTACATGCTTGAAATGCCAAATTTAGAATGATTAGAAGGGATTGTATGGAAAATGTGAAAGATTAACGTTGAAGGAAGTTAGAATGAAAATACTAGAATGCGTAATTATTAGAGAGGTAGAATGTTACGTAAAGAAGGATTGCGTGGAATATATAAATAAAGAATATTTGAATGGAATGTGGCATAAAAGATATTTTGCCACAAGTAAACCTTGCAAGGAATATAAGATAGGATTTCGCTAAGACATGAAAATTTTACGACTAATGGAGTAAATGACTGAAAAATTTAATGGATCCTGCCCCTAGTCGGGCTAACTAGCGTATGTGAGGACTTATTTGAAGGTAAACCTCTAAAGAAATGTTCACGAATTAGAGTTTATATACCTAGATTCATGGCTCGTGTTATAAGACGACCCTACGAGGTAGAGTGTAAACTAAATTATCGAAAGAAGGGTTGTACCAAGTTATGTGTAACTCATACATGGAATGAGATGGCATGTGTAATAAGCTTATAATCTTGTATTAACGAAACCTTAGTAAGTATATAGGTAAAAGTTAATCCATTGTGGTACATAGTTAGGGAATTGCCTTAGCATTACAATTATTAGAAGGAATTACGTATGTATGACGGCTATGGAATGTGATAACGACACCTCGAGTGTAATATGAGTTACTCAAATGTAAGTATTGATTACACGATCATATTGATGGCATGGTTAAAGACTTATGTTGGCCCTTGTAACCTAGGGATAAATGGTAAAAGATTAGAGCAAGATAGTAGGTACATGATTTGTATAATCGTATACGTTAAGTTGTGTGTAACCATGCACTTATGAGGAATCATCAATGAAAGAAATATTGGTCTCGGGTAAAGATTATATGTAGATATTGTAAAAATATATATATATATATATATATATAATTATATATATATATATATACACTTAGCAACTATTAAATGATGCATGATTTGTGACTTTATATGAATGAATATGAATGAACAAGTATGAATATTATGATAATTATTTCCCTAAGTAGATGTTAGATGTATGCGGAAATGGTTAACTTGACAGATAAGTTTTGAGAAGTCAGCTTGAACAAATGAACAATGATCATGGAATGATGTAATGGGATAACACTGAATCATGCAAGGTTCATTTACCAAGTGTATTAGACAAGTTTTAGAGTAGTAACGACCGATTCATCATGATGGATGATCGAATGAAAGCATGTTGTCGAAGTTCGAGGTATGTAATTACGAAGGAATACTGTTAGACCAGTCAGAAGGTATGTATTGAGGTTTCGGGGACGAAACCTTCCTTAAGGGGGGTAGACTTGTAACACCCCAAATTCCGTACGACATGTTAAAATGTTTTATCGCAATACTCTAGTGAAAAGAAATGGTAAATATAAAATTTTACCATTATTAAGAATTATAGCTTCTAGCAAATCTAAAATTTTATATATATGCATGAAGGTTTACTAAGTTAGTATCTAAATATGAGAAAAGTGACATGTTCTAAATGATGAGGGGGTCAAAATGAAAAAGTATGTAATTAAAACCCTTAACAAAAAAAAAAGTCCAGTGCTTCATGTGGGTGTATGTGCGATCGTGAGAAGGGGGACAGGAGGAGCTTTCCCCTCAAAACCCTAACATCCTAAATTCATCAAATTGGAAGGGAAATTGAAGTGTAAATTGATGCATGTATCAAGATTCATGATCATCTAGTGTTCTTTTAACACAAAGTAAGTCAAATTTCATATTTTGGTGATGTATGATAAAGTGGGTTATGTATAATCTATGATTGTAGTAGGAAATTGACATGAATGTTAGATAATATTAACATGTAGAAGTAGTAATATGTTTGATTCTGACCATATTGAAGGTTTTGATTAAAACCCACTTGGTATTTGTAAGAAAGTGAAGGATTGGTGAAGTTTATATGTGAATTAGAGTAATGTTGATGTTCAAGTAGAGTTGTAGAAGATGTTTTGATGAATAATTTGGTAAGAAACAGAATACATATGATTATGATGATAATATATGAAGATTAAATGATTATGATGATCCATGAATGAACAAGGAAAAATGTGTTTTAATTACTTGTACACTATGCCTTATTGATGGTACGCACATAAGGTGTTCGATGAAATGCCTAGGTTTATTTACTTGTGATTTGATATGAATCCTTGTTAAATTGATGTGGTAGAATAGAAATGGAAGTGTGCATAGTTGTTTAACACCATGACGAATAAAGGAAATGCGTATGTAATTAATTCGTATGAAAGCTAAAAGTATGAAAACGTAACATGTAGGAGCGAAGAAGGAAGAAGGCACGGGCCATTCCAAAACACAAGTAGTGCAAGGCCACGGTAAGTTCTTTTGAACTTTATTTACTCTACTAGTAGATTTACGAATGATATTAATTGATAATACGATTCGTGTAAATTCCTTTATAGATAAAGATTGGTTAGATGTAAGAGTTTATGTCGAAAAAGGTTTTAGAAGTTATGTTGTAATGAATGCGAAATAGCAAATCCCTTGCGGATTTGGTTATGCTAATGAAGGTTATGTTAAGCCATACAAGTCGACCGGTTCTAGTTGGACAAGTCGAGTAAAGATAAGCTACCACCCGTTTTGAATGGGTGGTCATGAATGCTATGACGAAAGCTTGAAATTTAATCCGTTATACGGATGGAAAGAAAGAATTATGTTGAAAGCGATTAACCCGATGTTACCGGGTTGTAAGTGATAAGCTTGAACCTTATTATGAGGGTATATGCCATTACCCATTTAATTGGGTAAATCGAATGCGTAAGAATAATGAAAGCATATAAACGAATGAAGCTAATATATTGTTACATCGAGTTAAATGAGTACTACGGCTAACTTTTGAAGTCTTGTTATTGAATGTAGGTAAATCCTCACTTTAGGAGATTTGGAGAATTGGAGCGAGCACGTGTCTATGTCATGTTATACTAAACGCTTCCGCTAGATTATTCTCATCCTTTTGGTCCATGACTTGTTATTTTGTCCAACTTTGTTAGTAGTTGTACATTTGTAAAACTTGTCGTCTTTGCTTTTGGTAGTTTTATGTCAACGGGTTCGTAGAATGTTATTTGAATGATTATGTTAAAAACAGGGGGGCACGTTCGTTTTACGAACGGGTCATGCCCAATTTTTGTAAAAATTATTATGTAACAAAGTTGGTATTTTGACATCTTTAAATTATTTTGTAAGTAAATTATTATTATGGAAAAGCGGACCTAACATAATGGACCAATCAAAACTCATAACCATAATAATAAAAGCACATAATGATATCAAAATTCATAACCATAATAATAAAAGCAAATAATGATTTAGAATTTGTAACGTCTATTTGAAACCCCAAAAACTAATTAATTGACCAATCAAAGCTTATAACCATAATAATAAAAGCATATAATGATTTAGAATTTGTAATATCTCTTTGAAACCCCAAAAACTAATTAATGGACCAATCAAAACTCATAACCATAATAATAAAAGCACATAATGCTTTATAATTTGTAATGTCTCTTTGAAACCCCAAAAATAATAAAAACACATAATGATATCAAAACTCATAACCATAATAATAAAAGCAAATAATGATTTAGAATTTGTAATGTCTCTTTGAAACCCCAAAAACTAATTAATTGAACAATCAAAACTTATAACCATAATAATAAAAGCAATTTATCCCACAAGTAATAAGTTGATTACAATTCAAAAACCAAAACTAAATCTTCCAAGAGTTAGTTGACATACAAGTAGAATTATATTATTAAAATCTTTAGAGTGGTTTCAAAATGAACAATTGTGGAGATTTAAATATATATTGCATATTTGGGACAACTAAATTAACGCATAAATTCACTAGATACTTCAACTTTTCAAACCGTTAATGAAACATACCTATTCAGTTTAGTGTACCAAACTTCTCTTGAAATCCAATAAAATATTTAATGATAAAAGAGAGATAACCAAGAGGTGTAAGAAATTAGTTACAATACTGTAAATAATCAATTAGATAAACTAGAAAAACCATTGTGTTTCTGGTTTACTTTTACTTTCTTTTCTTCACATCTCAATGTTTTTCATAGGTGTTAGTTTGTGAAAAGAAAACTATTCAGATATGTTAACACATAGTAAAGTAAACAAAGAAGTAAAAACATTATGATCCTGGTTAAATAAGGATGATATCAATGTTGTTCATGATAATTTTAATCTTAAATCATAACCAATAAAAAGGATCAAGAAAAGCGTAAGTTAATTTTAGAGTTTTATCATACCAACAATCGATGAGAAAAGAGGAAATAAAATTAAAACAATTAAGGGTTTTCATACCAGATCAACAATTTTGTCTTTTATCTCTTTCGCCAACGTTGATACGACATGGTGTCTTGTGTTGATACAATCCAACTTCAAAAGCAATTCGTGCTGATAACGTGTTGTGTAATAACTAGAACCTATTAGCAATGTATAGAAGAGAATGAGAGTACAAGAGATGAATTTCTTATAGATATCACATACAAAATACATGAGCCACTATATATATAGGCTATAACATTAATACAAACATAAATATGACATGGGGGTTAGAAATGTGGATAATCACTAATAATGGATGCATTCATAACAGTTGTGACATTTTAATTGGGTAGTGTTAAATGTACTCAAGAGTCAACTTCTTTTTTTATATTATTTTGGAATATCCAATAGTGAAAGAGCATTGTAGGGACAACCTAGGTAAAAAGTCTAAAACCCTAGTTTCTAAAACCTCTGATCCCTGAATTATCTCTTAGACCACCCGTAGTGGTTTAGAAAAATAATGCCCCCACCATGGGGCATTATCCGACACGTGTCATTCTAGTCAGCATAGGGCGTTATTGCAAAAGTGGCGTAATGGGAATAATGCCTGATAATGTCCCCTCCAATCATTAAACATAAAAAAAACAAACTATTTTCTCATTGGTGGGTCAAACCCAGTCAAACCATCCTTCTTTCAATTTAGGCGTTTTAATTATAATGCCAAAGCAATTTTTTTTTTCAAAAATAATGCCCCATAATGCCCTATGTAATGGGGGAGTGAGCGGTTTTTTTGAAAATAATGCCCCCATAATGCCCCACTACACATGGTCTTACACACACGCATAAATTTTGCATCCCATCTTTAACATTATTACATTTTATACCCTCATCCTTAAATGCTATACTATATGAGCATAAAAAACAAACCGATTAGTAATTTTAACATTTAATGATATACATAATTTTTTTAATACTTTTATAATTTTAATATCATACTAATAAATGTATAGTACTATTTGATGCACCGCCCGCGTTGTGGGGCGATGGCTGAATAATTCTCAATTAATTAAAAAAAGACTACTATAATTTTGCTAGGAAAAAAAACAAAAACGATGATAAGACCGTAATTTTGGGCTCAGGGCAAAACAGTAATTTTTCAGGACTAAGGCAGCTCCTTGACACGAAAAAAAATTAAATCAAGTAAACCAATTAAAAAAACCTTTATAGTTTTGCTAAAAAAACTAAAACGATGGGAAAAACGTAATTTTTAACTGAGGGCGAAATCATAATTTTAATTCGGGGATAAATCGTAAATTAAATGGACCAACGGGGGAATGCCAGAAAGCTGCCGGCACGACTGTAATTTTACACGGGGGGTAAAATTGTAATTTCATTAGGAAAACAAAGAAAAACGATGGGCAAAATGTAAATTTAAGTTGAGGGCAAAATCGTAACTTGGCTGTGAGAAAAAAAACTAATGGCAAACTTATAAATTTATATGGGGCAAAATCGTAATTTTGAACTGAGGGCAAAATTGGAATTTTTAGCTGGGAGCAAAAGGGTAAATTTATTTTTAAGTGTGGGTAAAAACATAATTTTGAACTGATGGGAAATCGTAATTTTAAGAGAAAAAACTAATGGCAAAACTGTAAATTGAAACGGGGCAAAATCGTAATTTTTAACCGAGGGCAAAATTGAAATATTTAGCTGGGAGCGAAAGCGTAAATATTTATAATTAACTTTTTCACTTTCGTATTTATAATAAAGTGTCTTGATTATTTATTTATTAATATTGATATTAATACTAATAATAGTATAACAAAATATAAAAAAGTAAAAAAGTATTATAAAATAAAATAAGATAAAAAACATAATCATTACTTTTGACTTTATAATAAAATATAATTATTACTTTTTTACTTTATAATAAAATAATACAATAAAGTAGTTAATCATTACATAATTTGACTTTTGGGTATATTAATCCTTATAGTGGGTATATTTATCATAACCCTTTTAATTTATATAACACAAGGAATATAAGACTACTCGGTATGGTGACCGAGGGATGGACGGCGACAGGGGTGGCGGCACAGGGGTGACAGAGCGGCGCCGAGAAGAAAGAGGGGGGCCCACATGTATTGCTCCGTCCTGGACGGCGAAATTCCGACGGAAAGGACGATGACTGGACGGCGACGGAAGGGGCGGCACGGTGTTCAAACCGGCGACGGACCGGGACGGTAGGGGGACGACCCCCTACCGTGTGGCCTAAGTAGTATTAGGTTAGCATGATCGATATGATGTTACTCTTAAAAGAAAATGAAATGAAAGGTTAATTATGATGTTGGGTATATTCAAAAAAGTCGACAAGATCTAGTCAAGCCATTGGTAGGTTGACCTTTACTTTCTTATAGTTTTGACTTTTCCTTTTGAACCTTTTTCTTAAGTTATGATCACTTCTCCTAGGGGTCATCTTTTTCTTTCTTTCTTTTTGAGCGTATTCCAAACTGTATTTTGCTTACCTTTCCTTATTTAATTTTCATGTTTTTTTTTAAAAAAAACTTCATTAGAAACAAGCCAACCCCGAAAATCAGGAGGACAAAACACGGAAAACTACATAATTACAAATTCAATTTTTATGTCTAAGCAATGCTTATGACAAAAGGATTGAATTGTATATATATGTGTGTGTCGATTTTTTTAAGACATATATGAGTAGAGCATGTATATAGTAAGGGATGGATGATTCAAAAGTATATATGTGGATGTGGATGGTTTTGTATAACATATATGGCGTTATAGCTCATAGTATTGTATAACATATAGTTAGTTCTATGACGGACCACTATTGGCTAGCGTGTTGTCCTATCACCGAGGTATGAATAGCTAAGAGGGAAATTCTAACCCATTTGAGGAACATCATTACCCCTCTATATTCGTTGATACAAGGGAATGGCTCGTTCGAGTTAAACCCAAACAATATATAGATAGCATGGAACCTTGAGTACCTTTATACATTGTAATTGATGTTGACTCTCAGCACAAACATTACGACTACTCTAATTACGTAAAAAAATGTCCAATTTGTTGATGTAAAAAAGTGTTTTGAGGTTTTTTTTTATTGGTAGTTGCAACACAAAAGAGAAAAATTTGTAAATAAGCAACTTTTGAAAATAGAAAAGCAAGATTTAGATGTCTCCTATAATTGCAAAGGAGTGGTGCTAAGCACATGGTGTTGATGATGCTCACAAAGATTGTTGCCATTTCTCTAAGTCATGTTTAACATAGTTATTATTTTGGTAGGCCTCCTCCTCCTCATCATCAGTTTACTTCAAATGAACACAATAGATTCTTTACTTGCTTTGGCCCCCAAAAGCTCCAGCATCAAGATTTTGATTAAATTTGGCTTTAAATTATGCCATGAACATCTGTGGCCAACATAGATCCACTACAAGATAATTTTATATACCCACTTAACAAAAAAATAAGCAAATTAAGGACGCAATTTCAGGTTGCACTAGAAGAGCATTCTAGCATCTCATAAGTGTCCAATTATGGCTTAAGAAAATATAAATGCTATAGAAAAGATAAGAGCGAAATTTCAAGTTGCAATAGTCAATCACATGATACATACATAACGGATTAGGATCAAATACAAAGAATCCTAATTGTAAGAAGTGTAAGAAAGATTTATAAAGTGACAAGTGTCCAATAACCTAAAAAAACTCACTACAAAAAAAAAAAAAAAAAAAAAAACTTAAACATCCACCACCACCAAAAACCTAAACCCCCACCCCCTTCCCCCATCACCCCCCCCAAAAAAAAAAAAAGAAAAAGAAATATTTTTTTTGCCCGGGGGTGGGGGTTTAGGTTTTTGGGTGGTGGTGGTGGTGGGGATGGGTGTTTAGTTTTTTTTTTTTCTTTGCCGCGCGGTGGGGGGGGGGGGTGTTTAGGTTTTTGGGTGGTGGTAGTGTGGGGGTAGGTGTTTAGGTTTTGGGTGGTGATGTAGTGGGTTTAATTTTAGGTTACTGGACACTTGTCATTCTATAAATCCTTCTTACAATTAGAAGCCTTTGTAGAATAACTTGACCCCAAACATAACAATTACATGCCCGTTTAGAATATAAGCTTAAACAAATGTGATAGATTTAGAGCAGTTCTGCATGGTGACGCGTTTCATAAATGTTTCTTTGCATCAGAGATCTAGAAGAACAGTTCTGCGTGGTGCGGGCACGATTTTGCAAGGGGCGCGTTCCATTATACATCTGACTTGCAACTTTACACGGGCGGAGAGGTCTAAATCTGGAAACAATTACTTGTCATATCGTGTACTTCCTTTTGGTTCGTGTGGAGAGCTCTTGGTATTCAATAGAGTAAAACACTCTAGCTCAAAGATTTTTGAAGACGTCAAACTTAATTTGTTTCCAAGGATAAAACACAGATTGAAGTGGAGTGCGGGTCACCGTTTGAATGCCTTTAAAGTCTGGGGTTATGTCTTGTATAGGGTTGGATCTAGTGTTGTGTCTATTTCCACTTGATGTTATGCTAGTATTATGAATTTATGATCAGGTCAATGTTTGGTGTTTTGGGTGAGGGCATGTAATGTAACCTTAGTCTTGATATGTTTTTTGTTCTGTGTTGTAATTTGTTTTTCCGGCTCTCTCGCTGATCTTTTTAATAATACACGCTATTAAAAAAAATAACATTTTTTTTATTACATGGGTCCCATTTATACGAGAATCAACACCGGACCCACATAATGAAGAAAAAAAGTAGTGTAAATAACTAACATCTAAGGTTTAGTTACTTGATCATTTGTCAAAGGAACAACTTGGGGCTGCAACCTCATTATGTCAAAACAACTGCAACCATCACTCTATAACCAAGGATATTTTTAATATGGTGAAAATGCCACAAAAACTTAAACACTAAAGTTCCAATAACAAAGATAAGTTGTTTCTTTCCATACCTCCTGAAAGTAAGTCAAGTTCCTCTCTTTTATCCTCCCTAAACTAGCCTTTATGATATCGTTTATCTACTCATTGTTTGTTTGTTTTTATTGTTCTAATTTTCGAAGATCCGCATGATCATTCCTAATACAACAGGTCCTTCAGTTAAATTACTTGGTTAATGTATAAAGTAAACTATTTTTTTCAGGTAAGTTACACGACCTATATAATAAATATATACTTGATACCATGAAACAGAAAAGCAACACTTAACTCCCACATAGTGCAAGAAAAAAAATCATCAGTTAAGGAGGTAATATGCTCTCTTGATCTCCTCAAATTATCAACTAAAGAAAGTATGAATGCAATTCAGTACTACTTTAACTTGAAGTTTGACCTCAACAGAATCATCATGCAAGCCAAATGTCATGTAAAGCAAGCACATTTCGATTCGAACAAAATATACAACTAGATCCGGAAGAAAGTTCCCAATCAAGAGTTTCCAACAGACTTTGCAGTGATGCCAAAGAGAAGAACCATTAGGGGTTCAAATACGTTTGTCAATTATCAGAGTAGGGGGCAATTAAGATGTTACCCTTTTCGGTTTTGATCGAGGGGGGTGTTATTTAATCAAAGTGATTATCGAAACGATGGGCTTAACAACAGTTTTTCTTCACCCATAAACTCTAAAGTCGAAACCATTAATAAACTAGGCTAACAAGTCCAAATCATAGAACATGAATGCATTTGCAAACTACAAGCACCAAGTTATACTTAGTTATATCCAATCCAATCCAATCCAAACATAAATCTAGTGTAGCAGATGCACACCCAATTCACAAATACCAACAAACAACAATTGAACAAATATTAGAAATGAAGATTATGTTTCTATTAATTGCAGTATGTCCTCTGATCACAAAACATCAAGAGGTAGGTACAGGAGGATACTATATCATCAACTTATAATACATGTAAATATGTAATCTTATCAGAGAGAGAGAGAGAGAGTAACTGAATCTGACGTTTACAAATTTACTCAACCAACGGATTACAATTCCAACAAATCCAACACAGGTTACCGGTCTAATACGGTTGATTTGGACGAGCCGAGATCCGAACCGGGAGAGGGCGACCGGTACCAGAACCGCCACAGCTGTTACACATCATCCGACCGGAACCAGCACAAGTCCGGCATCCTCTGTCACCGTCCGACCACCGATTACAAAGACAACTAACCCGACCGGTCCCGTTGCAACTTGAACACCTTGGGAACTGACCTGACCCGGAACCCGGACCCATCATCGGGTTCTGATCCATCACTGATTTCAATAGAGCCGCTCCGGCCAACACGCTCAGACCGGTTGCAAGCTGAGTCAACACAATCGGACCCATATCGGAAACGGAAGAGTTGAGGTCTGTGTTTAGAGGATTTGGTGATAAGGGTGTGGATAATTCTAGTAAAGGGAATACAGAGATTTTTTTTTTTTTTTTTTTTGAATTGAGAAATTGATTATGTTTGAGATTTTTTATTTTTACGATTTGATGTGGGTGTATACGAAGGATACAACACGCATGAGGAAGTGGTGGTGAAATTGTACACGTAGAAGCGTGTAAATTTGGGGTTTGGTTTTGTTTTGTTTGGATGCAAATGCTTGGTTTGCTTCTTCTTCTTTCTCATCCTCTTGTTTTTATTTTGGTGAATTAGACTCGGACAATAACATGGTTACCAATTTTTTTAAGTGTTTTTTATAAACAAACAATAATTCCCCCACTATTAATATTTTATTAATCATCTACTCTTTGTTTGGATTGCTGGCCATTGACCAATCATTTTTATAACTTACTTTTAGATTTTTTAAGAAAATGCTGAACATCAGGGCCGACCTTAGGGGTGCGCCCCAGCCGGGGCCTGTTTTTTCTCGGGACACTAAATTAAAAAAGAAAAACTATATTTTATATATATACGTATCGAGTTACATGTTAAATAAAAATAATCTTTGGCTTTGTGGTTAGAAAAAAATACTACTATTTACTAAAATATTTCCGAAAATAAAAAAAACCCTAAAACTTTTATAAAAACAAGCTCTTAATTATATAAAAATCAGAGATATATACAGTTCCAAATTATCGGATTGCATAAAATTAAATTATGTTGCATCTAACAATTTTGATTAAAAAAATACTACTATTTACTAAAATGTCATTCAAAATGAAAATACCATTATCAGTCAGCTATCACGGTAGGTCATTTTAATACTATGATTTTGCTATGTTTATTGCTATAACGTTAATCGTCGTTTGAAAAACTATTTTATATAATTCGTTAGGGCCTAAGGGCCCTTTTTTCGGCTAGTACAGGATACTTGAATCCTCTGGACCCCTGTCCCTATTGTTAGGGCAGGATTTTTTAATGACCTATGATCCTCACTTGTTATCCTATTAGTGATCCTTACTTCTGTGACAGATAGTGATCCTCAGAAGTGCTTCAGGATCAGGATCATGGATCACCCTAAGGATCCTTATACTAATGATTGTTCACTTTGAATTTCGTATTGTTTTGCAGGAGTAACAAGTTGGACTTGGTCTTGGCAACGTTACTAAGGGATATTCCACGGTTATTTCGCACATGTTTGTCTGGAAATGGACGTTGTGGAGAACGTGGGAGCATGGCACGAATTGCGGATAGTTTGTTAGGCTAGTTAACTTCTATTTTTAAAGGGGTAACGAGCTAGTTTTTAGAACACTTGGCTAATTTTTGGCTACACACACTCGTACAACTGCACTCTTGAGCTCACAGCAAAACACTTAACAGTTTTCACACATTTTTGCACGTTACACCATAGTGATCCTTGTACCTAGCTCGTTATTATCCGAAGTTGTAAACATTCATTGGTTAATTTGAAGTTGGTGATCGGTAGTTTCCATCACCCGAGGTTTTTTATGCCGGAGATCATTCATTGATCAAGGCTTTTTCCTCGTATAAATCTTTGTGTCACTTGTGCAATTTACATCTAAGTGATCCTTATCGTTGTTCCTATTTTCAAGCATCATACCCCGTAACAAAGAGTTTGGTTGCATTATCCTCGTCTGATTTTTGACCAAAACAGTTTGGCGCCCACCGTGGGGCTATTGGTGCTTCATTCCTAAGAAGTTTTTCTGTTTGTGATCATTCCGGTTCATTGCATCCAGGTACATGGCTTCATCATCAAAGAATACTTCTACTGCAATGTCTGCGGTCAATTCATCTCAGGGTATCCCACCTTTGCCTCCACCACCTGCTGGATCTCAGAAAAATGCTGAGAAGAAACCAACTCCCATTTTCTCAAAACCTCCAACTTCTTCTGCTTCTTATACTCCTACTACTAGTGACATGTTTACTTTGATTTTGCAGATGAAGGAGCATATACAGCAGCAGGATAAGACCAACGAAAGGATTCTCAAAGAAATCGGAGATCTCAAGAAACAAAAGAAATCGGCAGAGGATCATTCCCCACTGGTGCCCAGATCTTTGAATTTTGATACTCCGGTGATAACTTCTCAGCCCTCAGTGATTCCAGACGTTCAATATGTGGGAGGACCAAAAGGAGTGCACTACGGATCAACAACAGTGACTCAGGCATCAGGTTCATATTTCCAGCCAACAGGATCCTATCCTCAGCATATGGGATCCTTCACGAGTTCAGGAGGATACTCAGGAGCGCAGCAAATTCAAGGGTTCTGGCCGTTTCCAGGATCATCCCAGGTTCAAGGATCCTCCTTTGTTCCAGGATCATCCCAGGTTCAAGGATCCTCCTTTGTTCCAGGATCATCCCAGTTTCAAGGATCCTTCCAGATGCCGGGATCCTTAAGGAGTTTGCAAACAGGAAGTTCAGATGTCCATCAGGGAGATTTTATTCCGATGCAGACCATTGCTTCTACTGGTCCTTCGATCATTCTAGAGTCTCAACAATATGGGTTCACATCCGGTGTTCCTAATTTGAACCCGGTGGGAGGTAACACTTTTAATAATTCTCTTACCACTAACCATGGATTCATGCAGGATACAGGTATCAGTCATGCCATGGCCAGAGAATTGCAAAAGTTAAAGGATATGATATCAAGTGTTCCAAGAGTGGTCAAACCTATCCCGGAGATTGCAGATAGAAGCCATAAGATATCTCGTTTTGCACCACCAATCTGTGATGCTGAGATACCCAAGAGGTTCCACGTGCCAACCATGAAGTTGTATGATGGTTCAACGGATCCTGAAGAACACATAGCACAATACAGGGAGAGGATGGAGATCAATCCAATCCCAGAAAGGTTAAAGGAAGCATGTCTGTGCAAGGGATTTGGATCCACTTTTACTGGATCAGCTCTCAAATGGCTGCTAAGTCTTCCCCCCTACTCTATTACCTCATTTGCTAATCTAGTTAACCTATTTAATAATCAGTTTTCTTGTAGTAGAAAATTTGAACGTTTAACTAGTGATCTATATAGGATAACCCAGGGTCATAATGAATCATTAAGGGATTACATTACCAAATTTAGTAAAGAATCCTTAGACATTCCCAACCTGGATATAGCCATGGCTGTTGAGGCCTTTAAAATGGGATTACTTAGGGATTCATTATTCTATGATGATCTTGTTATGACACCATGCAGGAACCTAGATGAGGTAAGAACCCGGGCACTCAGGTTCATCCGGCTAGAGGATGATAAGAGGATCCAGGAGAGATTAGCAGGATCCTCAAAACAAGAAAAGCAAGGATCCTCGTTCAAGAACAACAAGTTCAGATCCTATAACAAATCTGATAACCAGAATGTGCATGGTGTTGATCAAGAAGAGGATGACGAGGATTATCCTCCAATTTCTGAATATCGTTTTTCTGTTGATAACAATGAACTAATCCTTGCAATGCAGAATTTAGGTGATAAAGGTAGGTGGCCCAGGAAAAATGACAGACCAGCTGCAACCAAGGATAAGTCAAAGTGGTGTGCGTACCATGAAGATTTTGGGCATCTCACAGAAAAATGCATTGCACTGAGAAAAGAAATTGGATACTTGTTGAGCAAGGGGCATTTGAAAGAATTATTGGGGAGAAAAAAGTCAAGGACTCAGATGCACAAGTAATAAACTTTATTTCTGGAGGATCAGACATTTGTGGCACATCCTTCTCAGCAGCTAAAAGGCATGCAAAGGAAACCAAGATGGATAATGGAGACAGGCCTATCCGAACATCCAGTGTCTCCGAAGGGAAAGTCATAACCTTTGATGAGGATGATCGTGTTGATATCCAGGATCCTCATCACGATGGTTTGGTTATCACTCTTTTTATTTCTAACCATTTTGTCCGCAGGATCCTTATAGACGGAGGAAGCTCTGTGAACATTATCCAGCTTGATGTTCTAAAGAAGATGGGTATCCCCGAATCAGATATCATACCGAGATCCTCTGTGCTCGTGGGATTCAGTGGCGAGACTAAGAATACTCTGGGGGACATTAAACTCCCAATATACATTGAAGGCCTACATTCTTATCAAAAATTTTGTGTTATTGACTGTTTATCTTGTTGTAATGTTATCCTTGGCAGGCCCTGGATACACGATATGAAGGCAGTCACATCCACCTACCATCAATGTGTGAAGCTCCCTAGTCCTTGGGGAATAGTGAAGATTGATAGTGATCAACAGGAAGCTAAGAACTGTTACACTTCATCGATGAAACCAGCCTCGAAGTCAAGGGAACAATAGCAATCAAAGTATCCTCCAAGGGATGTCTTGGAGGCAAGGGAGCAAGATGTAGTAG
This sequence comes from Helianthus annuus, assembly GCF_002127325.2. Lineage (NCBI taxonomy): Eukaryota > Viridiplantae > Streptophyta > Magnoliopsida > Asterales > Asteraceae > Helianthus > Helianthus annuus. The sequence continues at coordinate 188,519,850 of NC_035449.2, read as the reverse complement.
AAATCCTCATGGACCCTGGTGATCCTGAATCCAAAATCTATATCGGATCAGGGATCCTTGGCAAAATGAAAGAAGACCTCATATCCTTCCTCAAAAGGAGGAAAACTACCTTTGCATGGAAACATGAGGATATGACAGGTATATCTAAAGATATTATCACTCATAAACTTGGCATTGACAGGTCATTCAAACCAATCCATCAAAAAAGGAGGAAGTTTGCACCAGAAAGAAATGCCATTATCCAGAAAGAGGTAGAGAAATTGCTCCAAGCAGGTATGATTAGAGAGGTCAAGTATCCAAGATGGTTGGCCAATGTGGTTGTTGTTCAAAAGAAAAATGGAAAGTGGAGGGTATGTGTCGATTTCTCAGATTTAAATAAGGCATGTCCCAAGGATCCTTTCCCATTACCCCACATTGACTCCATGGTGGATGCAACGGCGGGTCATGAACTGTTGACTTTTATGGATGCTTCATCTGGATTTCAACAAATTCAGATGGAACCATCTGATCAAGAGGATACGGC